>NC_085101.1:2954501-3067001 GCF_963422355.1 Corticium candelabrum | reverse complement strand
AAGACGTTATTACTGCTGCTGCAGGAGTGGTTATTAATCAATTAGCATGTTGAAAACTCATGCATGTATCTATTTTGGCACAGGCCTAAACAATGCCCTAATAAACACGTGCCAATCAACATGTGGCTTTTAGAAATGAACATAAAAGGATGGCTGAAGGTAAACATTTAGAATTTAATTAGCTACAAATTCAGAATAGAATTTGAATCAATGTTTGTTTAGATAAGAAAATCTAACAAATCTTTTGGACTTGTTAACTTGTGGTAATATTTTAAACGACACAGTAAACAAGAGAGATGATCCGAATTTAGTAAGTAGTTATTTGAGCAACTCTGAGTATTGCATATTACCATTTATTTAGCTCAACTTTCTATCAAGTGTCACACCAAACATCTGTTTCCAAATTGATTAATTACATGATGCCCCAAGCTATTTTTATTTTCTGGGAAAACCCTTAAGATTATGGTTGGAATTGTTCCAAGAGCCTGAGATTTCCTGTAAAATTTTGTTACCTCACAGTGTGTTCCTATGCACGAATTGTTTAAAGGAGAACTCTCACCAAAATCGACTATCTCTCAGATGAAAGCTGTCACTTTATGACACAACTCTTTGCAACCGTTTACTGCAGAAGTTTACCGTAACAAAGAAGTAAAGCATTGAAATTACTTGCGTAGGCGTGTTTAGTACCCGTATGTGGCATATGCGTACCTCTAATTGTTGGTTAGCAAGGAAGACCAATATCTGTGCACATTTCAAGGTAAGGATTGCGAGACATATGGTGTCAAGTTGTGATTTATTGACTAAAGCAAACTGGGACTCCAAAGTTATCACACAAGTATCGACTGTGGCAATACAACCTCAGAAGGAGGCCCTTCTTAGATTAGTTCATAAATCATGTCTCGCTGAATTTTGGGTGCATTAGGAGCATTTGGTATGGTTAATTAAACCTAAAATAGTTGCTTCGAGTGAGTAAGACTTTGTGTACATACGGGGAATCGTCTGAACAACTCGTTGCCGATTCTCTGCTTCTGTGGCTGTCTGGACCGTAGGTTTCCTGCAGGAAGATACCAGGCCTTGTATCTTTCTTTCAGCAAGTTTTAGTATTTGGTGAGAGTTCTCCTTTAATTGTGCTGTTCTGATGGAATTATTAAAAGTTAGTTATAATGGAAGTCTTGTTGTGTCAGTTTAGTTAGTTTGGTTGGTTTGGTTTGGTGAAAGTATTGTCTGCTATTTGCATGTTCATGTGTACTTTTCAGAATAACAAATTTGTGGCTAGTGAAATCTGTCATGCTGAACACATTACTGGAGTATGTGCACTGTCTATTCCCTGTAAGTGTGAACTCGGAAGTGAGTAATGAAGTATAGGTCACACCAGGTGTGCTCATTAGAGCACTAGGAGCTGGTCCAGTTGGACCATGTTACACCAATTATCATAAATGATTCCAGTTGCTGATCTGTTGGTCTTACAAGATAATTGGATAATAACCATTGCTCCACCCGTTTGTCTTTGATATGCAAACGTATTATCTATTCGTTTTGTTTATAGGAAGGGCTTAGATAATTTGATAAACAGAAATGCCACACCAAACGGTTTCTAACGATACTGAGATCATTGCGGAAGTCCCAAAAACAGCGGATATTGATGATTTTGTAATGAATTTGACAATGGTATTGTTATCTTACTATTGATCTTACCAGGTATCTGTAGTGTTGCTCTTCTGGTTTTCTATTTGTCTGTTGCTCTTAAGGGTACTACAAGATAGTGATTAATATTTTTGTGTTTTTATTCTAGCTTTACCGTCTAGAAAATTATGATAGCAGTCTGGGCTTTTACAAAGATTTGATTCGGCATTCACAGGTAAATTTTTTTACTTCACTTTAGATTTTATTCCTGCCATAACATCACACTTGTTGGCTATATTGGTCAGTGAAGTGGTTGCCTCTGTTTATGTTTGTATGTTTGTTTGCCTTCTTGTTATGACAGAAGCATTTGACTTCTTCTTAGTTTATTTATCTGCCAGAGTGAAGTGTTTTTCAGTATCAGTTTATAGTCGCATTGTTTTTCAATTGCATGTTGGTGCTTTGGTTTGCTGATTGTGTTTGAGTTGTTGTAGGATGAATATGGGGATGAACGTAGAGCAAATATGTCAGCTGCATTAGTTGGGCAACTTAGTGTATCTCCCGATCACTGGGAGGAGAATGTTGCTTCTCAGCTGTCTACGGACACTTATGAGTTATGCTATAATCGTGCTTGCATGCTGTTATACCAACAACATCATACAGCAGCAGAGGAGATGCTACAAAAGGCAGAGGGTGAGAGGATAATGTGGCTGTTTACATTAGACAGTAGTGTGGATGTTTGCTAACATGCAGTGTGGCTCCTTTTGCATGAGTACCAGCACGATTGTCTAACCTCTAGTTTACTGATGCAGATCTCTGTCGCAAAAGTTTACAAGATGATCCCGATGTTGTTGAAGAAGACATCGAAGAAGAGCTTGCTGTGATAAGGTACAGACTACTGAAATTTGTTGCCTTTTTGTTTTTGAAATTTGTTTATGTATACATATTTATTTTCAGAGTTCAGAGAGGATATGCACTCCAACTTCAGGGAAAGTTGGATGCTGCGACAAAGTTGTATGCCCATGTTCTCAAATCTAAGTGAGTCAATATGTTATGCAATGATGCTATGCAAAGTTTGCCATATCTCTCATTTTTGTGTGGTTTGTCAGGCCTGATGACATTTCTGTGGCAGCCGTAGCATCAAATAATTCAATATCAATTAATAAGGTTTGGAAATATTGTTTTCTAGTTTGTCATTTTTGCCTATTGCTGTTTTGCATTGTGTAATGTTTATTTGCCAAAGATGTCAAGTTTAGTAACCTTTTGTGGTGCTTAGGATCACGACATATTTGATTCAACCAAGAAAGTAAAAGCTCTGTCTTCCGATAATCTACAGCCTAAGCTCACACATTTGCAGAAGAGATGTATGCTGCTAAATCGTTGCCTCCTGCTGTTGTACACAAATCAGGTGCAGTAATTATTGTGGATTAGCAACATCACTGGGCATGCTATAATGTATTATATCAGATTTGTTTTGAGTTTGGATCTTGTTATATGTTAGTGATAGGTAATTTGTTCCAATTAGTTAAGCTGCAGCAACTGAGCTTGTATATTTGTTTACATGAAGACATGATATTGAAGACTGAGAGTCTGCATATTTTTGAATGTTGTGAATAGCTCAGTTTGTGTCATCATGCTGACAGTTTTGTGACTACAGTTTTCTTTCTTTGCAAGAAGTACAGGCATAAAAGGAAAAAGGACAGCTAGTGAATGAGCAGCATTTGTTGTAGTATGTCATAAAGAATGCAAACGATACCATGGCTGTATTTTAAGTCAACCTTTTAGATAAGACAATGCGTTGGTACTAATTATTACTGAGTTGCCTAATTAAAAATTTAGTAATCACATTTGTCTTAATTTGTTGTTACATCTTGTGGTAACTGTGTTGACTATAATGTATTGTGATTATCTCAAGGTCGATCAATTGAATCGCCTTATATGGAAGCTTGACCAGTCTACTGAATTGCCAGTGTTGCTGCGTGCATCTCAGGCCTATAGAGACAGGCGAATACGAGATGCCATGCAAATATTGGAGGTTTGTATTATTGATGTCTTTCATCTATAGTTCAGTTAGTTGTTAATTACTAGTTATCATATAGGCACGTCGAGGATATTGTTGTTATTACCCCGAGGGAGTGGCAACTAAAAGCGAGATTAGCTGCCACTCACCCGAGGCAGAATAACAACGATATCTGAAATTGCCCATACCATAAGTGATTTGTATACTGCAAGGCCATTGGTTGGTTTGAATCACTGTTCGTTTTTTAGCTGTGAGTACGTAGATCTTACTTCTTACCGGTTTGCAGTAACGTTCTGTAACTAATTTGACGAGTGGCACCAGAAGCTTGTCTTGGTTATCAAGCAAGGAAAGATCTGGCACTAAGGCTTGAAGCCACTCAAGCAGATAGTTAGCCTCGTCCCCAGACTCACGTGACCTTGGCAGTGTCCGGTTCCCGTATGACACTTTCAGCCTCCCGAGAGTTTGGACTCACCACGCCTACTTTCACACACTTACTTTGCTAAGTGTCACTCTACATCATGGCCTTGACATCCTACGTTACTAAAACTACTAATTCACAAACTCAATTAGCTCATATCTATCTAAGGTGTGACCCGGCAGATTGTGTATCACGGCCAAGCATCCAATCAGCACATGGTGACTCTCCACGGTGAGTGATTCACCAAGTTCACACTCTCCAACTCTCAAGACGACTTCAGCATGTGGAAATGTGAGTGTATTCTGACGTTATACTCCTACTCGAGTAGACTGCCGGGCCTGCCAAGTCTAGTTACAGTGATCCGGACTTTGAGTGTAGTTCACTCATTGTTTCGTCGCACATCCGCTATCTGTATGGCCCTTGCTAGTGTGCAGACTCTATTGTTAAAGGTCAGTAGGGCCGGCAATGGCACGAGAGACACATTTTTGATTGACGTGGAATTGCAGTCCTCTCTTCGTGTTTTCAATTATGATGAGTTTTGGGAGGGTAAACTTGAAGTCTTTAGGTCCATACTATAGGCATCTTCGTCCGCACAAACAACGATTGAACTACATGCGAAGTCCGTATCGCTGTAAATCATTTGTCTTGAGATTTGGAGAGCGTGAACTTGGTGAATCACTCCCCGTGGAAAGTCACCATGCACTGTTTGGAGGCTTGGGTGTGATATACAATCTGCTGGATCACACATTAGATAGCTATAAGCTAATTGAGTTTGTGACACAGATAGTATTTAGTCACCTGGGGTGCCAAGGCTATGATGTAGTTGCCGCAGTGAGTCCAGACTCACTGGAGGCTGAAAGTGTCATACGAGAACCAAACACTTAACAGGCTCACGTGAGTTGGGATGAGGCTACTGATAGTGATGTCACGACTGTGACTGAACAGTGGCAGTGCTGTGAAAACAAAGCATCTGATCACAATTAACTAGAATATAAATACAGCCAGGCCTCAAGTTAGCCTACTCAAATTTTAGTTACAGTACTGTATTTCCCAGATGTAGACGGGACTTGGCCGACAACGCGAGATAATACTGACTCTGTATTCTTGCTTACCTGTCTCTGTGCATGCATGCGTGTATGTATCATGATGATACTTAAACATGAGTATGTATGTACAAATGAATGTATGTACGACGTGTGTATGTACTATACTTACATAGCCTCATACCAGTCTCGCGCAGGTGTGATCACGTGGGCGTGTCATTTTCGTTTGGTACCAGGATTGATACCTACTGTGTAGTGCTGTTGGTCATAACAACAGTAGGAGCATTGCGGGATTGGCAGGTCCACGACGCATGCAGTTCTCTTTCTTTACAGTCAGGCATGCATACTGGAGCCGATCTCAAGTGAAGTAGGCTTCGTGTTGTAGCTATTGCGTGTAACATACGTTCAAGTGCTCTGGCAAGGAAATCAAGTTCGATCGCCAGTAAGCCCTTCTTAGAGATGTTCGTCGATTGAGTATCACAAGTAGAAAGTCTATCTAGTCAGGCGTTGATTGACGTGGACCACTGTTGTTGCTTTCATGAAGCTATGACTAGTCTAGAGTAGATTCTAGGTGTACACTTCCTGGACAGGAGGTGTGCTTTCCTGGTTACTAGAAGAGGATCCTGGACAAGAATCAGAGGCAGCTCATTTGGGACTGCAATCAACACTTGTGCGTACACGTCTGGAACGAGGCTATCATCTTGTGTTATTTGCAAGAGCCTAGATTTGTGACTATTGTTGCCTTTAGTATTGTGTTTCAGTAGTATGGAATTCTCAAACATTCCTTATTAAGACTTTAGACTTCTATCTACCGTTTCTGAGCATGGCGCACTCCTACTGGAGTGTGGTACAGTGCCTCGCTGTCATGCTGTAGCGAGAACCTTGTATAGTCCAGGTAGTTGTTAAATGTAAGATGGCCACCCTATTGGATGCTTGTAAATTGAAAATGTGATTGTCATATTGGGGAAACTGGTTACCAAATGTATGTGTACAAAGTTGGATGGCCTGGCTGAGACTGCCTAAGTGTACTGATGTTTTGTACCAAGTTGTTTGCAACAAATGGTTGACGGGTGTCGAGGTGTGTATGAATTGGTGCATGTGTTACAATTTGGAGCAACTTTTGAAACATTAATCGTAGATGAAATGTGACTGATTGAGAAAGTTATGTTATTGTCTGTTGATAGGAGTATGTGAGGCAACATCCAGACAGTGCTATGAAGGCTCAACTGACTTTGGCTCAAATACAGCTGGCGCAAGGTTAGTGTGCAGTCAGTTGTATTCTTGTGGTGCATGTTTGTTTGTTTTTGTTAATATTCAATCATACATGAACGTACTTGCTTTCAAAGTCAACACTGAAGAAGCTGTTTGTGTAATGTGAGTGTAGCAGACATATAGGTTGAGCAGTCAGCAGTCAGTGTGTTCTTTCTTAGAGAAAGTTGCCGAGGTGTTGGATGGTACTAATCATATCTAATACTGTTGTCTTGGCTGTTGTTGTGGTGCTAGCCTAGCAGTGTTTTTTCATGCATGCTTGCTGTTAAGAATGTTTAGGCTTGGAGCCTTGAGCTGTTTTTAATTTATAATTGAAAATGGGGATAACATAGTTTTATTGTATTTGTTGTTTATGCTAGGTCTTGTGGAGGAAGCTTGCTTTGTACTGCGATCGCTCACTTCATTGCAGCATTCTCTTGGAATGGTAAGTTTTGGAAATTATTTTGGAAAAGATTATAGATTATGTTATCTACCTGCGGACACCCTGTTGACGTACATGTCTGACAAACTGTCGAATTTCTTAGGTGTCGACTCTAGTTGCCTTATATCAGGTTGTCAACCGAATTGACAAGGCAAAAGAAGTTATCAAGGAAGCTGTCAACTTTTGGAGGGAACGAAAAGTAGGCATAGTTTATACCTTGTTTTACATTTCCAAATTCTGTGCATAGAAGTTGTGAAAATCAGCTTTAGGCTTTGGATCTTTAGACTGAAGAGAAGTCGTCTAGTTATTTTCTAGAGCTCCTGCAACGATATTCACTTTTTCTGTTGCGATACAGTGGTGCTAAAGAAGCAGCTGTTGTGCTTGAAGAATTACGAAAGTAGTACATATGCCAACAGATATCTGTTATGTCCTGAATTATTTAATTAATCAATTTTAAATTACAGAGAAAAACCAAATGACCTTCATGTAGTGGCTCAACTTATTTCAGCTTATTCACAATTTGATGCTAAACAGGCTGAAAAGTATCCTCCATCCTCAACATATTGAATGAAATTTTAATGATTAGGTGTTATTTTGCTTGTGTTGTTGAATAGATTAAGTTCGTCATTGCCTGCTCTAGATGCTGAAAAATCTTTAGTGGATGTGGACTCTTTAGAGGACTCACCAGCAGGGTTTAGACAAACACGTCGTGCTGCTGTAGCTGCAGCAAGCAAAGCGCAACCAGACAAGAGGTTAGGATTAAATAGAAATCGCTATCTAGGTAACTGGTTACAGTTGTTTGTGCAGTGGCTTACCTGTTCCTAAATTGAAGGAGAAAAAGAAGAGGAAGAAGAAGAAGGGTCTGTTTAATCTACTAAACTAGCAATGATTTCCTTCAATGGTTTCATCTTGTTTGTAGGCAAATTGCCCAAGAACTATAACCCGGATGTAGATCCAGATCCAGAGCGATGGTTGCCCGTCAGAGAACGGTCTTATGCGAGAAAGAAGCACAAGAAAACAACGGGTACAGTAGGTGCGTTAGAATTCTGGCTTATAAAACAAAATTTCAGGTATTGAAATGTGTGTATTGGGTAGGAAAGGGAACACAAGGAGCAGCACCTGAAAGGTTGGTTCTTGATTTGCATCTGTGGATTAGTTTCATTTCCCTTGTCTTACTCGGTGTAGCCCTCGGACATCAGCCGATTCGACTGCAAAATCTGAAGCCTCCCCTCGAGCTCCAGCTGCCTCTGCATCTGGTACAGCAACAGCAGCCGCCGTCTCTTCTCGAACACCGCAGCAACATCAGGCACAGCAACCCGCTGGAAAGGCTGCACAACAAGCGAAAAAGAAGCAGGCAAAGAAGAAGAAAGGAAAGGGATGGTGACGAGCACTCTCGTGTTTGTACAGGTGTTACGTTTTGTGAGACAGTAGGCGAAAACTGTATCTCAATATGTTGAGTTTTTCTTGAAGTTTTAAACAAGCAAAAGGTTAACTAGCTACTGAAACAGGTTTTGTCTGATACATCTACTTGCTGTCAATTGTTAACTAAGTAAGTGGGGTCCTCCAATCTTTGGTATCCGAGCATAGGGTGGGTCTGTCTATAGAAAATGTTTAAGTGCGTCAGCTACCACGCCAGGAAAGCAACGGTTTGGCTGTATATATTGTCAACATCATATGTAGCATTCTACTACTTGACTGTTCTAGCCTCTTCACACCACATGCAAATAGCCTGACCTGCCATGCCTGACACTTCGAGGTGACAAAGATCACCTGTTAGCGTCTGTCTCTAATCAGGTGACGGTACCGTGACCGTTCATCTCATTCGTTCGACTTTCTTCCCGTCGCACAGCGTCACTTCAATCTCGCTTTATTCGTGTGCGGGCGGCTGTTTCTTCTCAACATGGTCGACTTCGAAATCCGCGACGAGATCATTCTGCACAATGAGTTGGGGAGAGGAAGCTACGGCAGGGTGTGTGTTGGCGACTGGAAAGGGACGCCTGTTGCTGTCAAAATGATCAACGGTGACGGTCAACTAGTTGCCGACGTTTTCACGAGATTTTTGCAGAATTTCGTCGAGGAATGGAAGACACTGAAATCGCTTCGTCATCCGAATGTTCTTCAGTTTTATGGTGTTTGCAGCCCTGATAGCGACCATCCCAAGATGGTGATGGAGCTGATGCATCAGAGTCTGGATCATCGCCTGCGCGACGGCGCGCCTCTCACACACGTTGCTCGCCTGTACGTTCTGCGATCAATCGTTTGTGGATTACGGTACATGCACGAATTGCCTGATCCGGTTGTCCATCGGGATTTGTCGAGCAAGAACATTCTTCTGTCACGTGACGCGTCGCATGTGAAGATTGCCGATTTGGGAGTCGCTAAAGCACTCGAAGACTTGCAGTCGATGACAGGAACGGTCACGCCCGGAACGGAGTTGTACACACCTCCTGAGGTGAGATGCGGTGGTGCGACGCGACCGAGTCTCGACATCTTCTCGTTTGGAGTCATCGCGATCGAGACGCTTACCGGACGGTCTCCCTCCCCGTTGCCTCTTCTTGTTGCCGTCCGCGGCCACCCCGGTCAGTTCCGGACTCTTCCCGAGGTCGAGAGGCGTCGGGAGGATCTCGACCATCTTCCACGGGCTCATCCATTGCGAGCCGTAATTTGTCAATGTCTCGATGAGGCAACCAGGAGGCCGACTGCCAGCCAAGTACTAAAGACGTTCAATCTGCCTGGTAAGTATGATCTCAAGCATGCTCGCCCATCGAGCGAGGACGCATACATCCTGGTAAGAGAGTATGGTGGCATAATGGGTGTCGACGTTACGGCATTGCAAAATCGGCGCCAGTCGAAGGTTTTTGAAGTCGACACGACTCGGAAGATGGAGCAGCTCGAGTTGGAGGTGGAGCGCGAGAGGAACGCGTCGGCGGCGGCCGTCATGCGGGTCTCTCTTCAGGGAACGCTGAGAAACTTGTCTTACCGGAGCCAGATGGCGGGGATATGCAAACCGGTCGTATTCCTTCAAAAGGTATTTCTTCCTTTTTGGCAATAATATGTAACGCGAATAGTGAGGCAGCATTTTTATCAGGAGAATAAGCAAGAATTTAACGTGTGGAAATCTGTTCCGGGGCTGCCGGCCCCGCAAAAAGCACCCCCGATGACCATCTTCAACGATCACCTCGTCGTCGCCGAGAGCCAGTCGGAGTCGCTCCATTTCATCGATCTTAAAACGTGGGGCGTGACGAAAACCGCCAAGTACTGGAACACGCACATGAATTTCCAGGCGCTGATCACCCACTGCGACCATCTCTTCGCCGTCATGTGGAACAAACTCACATGGCGCTACAGAGTCGAGGAATACACGACGGACCAGAACACGTGGTCGCCCGTCGCCGACATGCCCGACGAGCTAGAAGTGAGCAACGCGACGATAGCGTCGACACACGACAAGCTGTTCATCCTTGGCGGCACCACGCGAAACAACGACGCGATCAACAACTCGTGGGTGTACGACTTCAACGAGGGCCAGTGGGACGTACTGCCGAGCATGCCGACACGTCGCTCCGCAGTCTCGTGCGTCGTGACGGACGAGCAGCTGTGCGTCGGCGGCGGCGTCCTGCCTGACGGTACCGCATGCAACGATTTCTGCGTCATGTCGTTAGAGTCTCGTCAGTGGCACACGTTTTCGAGCACGACGAATTATGCTTGTAGTCTGGGGACGATTCAGGGGTTGCCGATTGCTGCCGGTGGTCGTAGCGACAAAAGGAAGAAGAAGACGGTTAGCAGTCACGTGGAGCTGTATGATTATCACGTGGGAGCGTGGCTACCGCTTCCTCCGTTACCGACGGCGAGATGGCAGCCGAGTTTGTGTACAAGCGACGTTGATGTGATGATTGTGGCCGGTGGGGCGTCGAAGAAGGGCGATCATAGTGCAATTGAGATACTAGACTGTAGAGTCTTGCGTACTTAGACGGTCGCGAATGACTATGATAAGTAATGTTAACCGCAGGAATTGCCCGTATGAATAGTGTAGGTTTTATATTTGATTATATAAAAATGTGGCGAATCATAGCTGTGAAGGGTACTGGTATACTTGTTTCTTGTTAGCTTCATGTCCGCACGACAAACTACATTTTTATGAACAGATTTGGTTAAGCGATACCTGATGTGTTACTATAGCAACAAGCAGTTACTGTTACTCAGCAAAGAGCGGTTGCTGTGTTACTATAGCAGCAAAGTTGCCATAGCAGCAAGGAACGTCAGGTAGTCCGTTATCTACTTTTAGGTGTAAAGCTCGTCCCCGTTTGTGTTAAATCTGTACAGAAAGATGATTGTGTATAGGGTTTTTCACTTTAATTTTAAGCTCTAATGGTTCGTTGCTGGAATTTACGGTCTTAGTACGCGTCATTTCGACGGATTTAATTACATGATCGCAAAAATTGCATGATCGTTTTGCGATCATGTACAAGAGTCGTGACTTGATTACAATGTCGCGTATGTCCAATGAATGGCATTGGCTACTGTTTACTATTGAGTGCTCGTGCTGCCAAGTGATCGACAAGCGTGACGAGTTTTGTGTTCATGCCTACTTAGCGCAGCGCACGATGGTTCCTGCCTCATTTGAGTGTGGGAGTGGAGCGGGTGCTGTTTGACAGACCCGCAGTCTTTATCTTAATCTTCAATCTGCACAGATTTTCACACGAATGTCAAAGGGTCGGGCGGAGCTCTCTGAATGGATTCGATTACGTGACGTGTCGTGACAATACGCTCACTTTGCAGGTGCCTTGCACGAGTTCTCGGCTTCTCCGGATGATTTGCAGCTGCGAATCGTCGGCGTCTGCCAGTCTGCGTCGAGATCGCGACGAGTATGGTCGATTTTACTATCAAAGATCCAATTGAAGTCCTCGAGGTGATTGGGCAGGGAACGTATGGCAAGGTATATCACGGTCGATGGAAGGGTTCTGCTGTTGCCATCAGGGTGGGTGACTACGATAAACGGCTGTCTCAGTCACTCTCTCGGAGCTTCGATCAGACCCTCGTTAGGGATCTGACCGCCAATAGGTGGTTGTCTCATCCGAATCTCCTGCAGTACTTTGGCATTGCCGAGTTCGACGGTCATCCTATCGTCATCATGGAGCTTATGTACGAGAGTCTCGATCACCGCCTCCGTAACGGTCCGACCCTCCCGTCGATGGCGCGCCTCTTCATTGCACGGAGTGTTGCCTGCGGTCTCCGCTATCTACACGAACTGCCGTTGCCCATCATTCACCGTTATCTCTCCAGCCGAGCCGTCATGCTATCGCGCGACTGTCCGCAGGTTAAGATCGCTGACGTCGGCAGTGGCGGAGCCGTCGACATTTATCTGTCAGAAGGACGGACCATCCAGCATTCGGCGAGACACTACATGCCACCTGAAAGCGTAGGGGGAGGAAGAGACAACAATAGTCATGCAAGTTTTGATATGTTTTCTTACGGTGTTCTCGCTATTGAGACCATTTCCGGTCGGACCCCGTCACCATCGCCTCTGCTCGCACCCAAGCGAGGATGCCCTGGCCAATTTGTCGTCGTTAACGAGCTTGAACGGCGACGGGACGACACTTTTCTGCTTCCGCACGACTATCCACTTAGATCAATTTTCTTGCAGTGCCTGAAAGAGCCACCGCAACGACCGACCGCCGCCAGGATTTTGGACAGTTTCCGTTTGATGAATCGTCATCAGTCGCAGCAGCGAACTGATGCTATTGACACTGAAATCTTGCGTAAGTCGTCGTCTGGTGGAGACGTGGGTGGTACGTCGTCTGTCTCTTGCGCTACTCCTATTGTCTCCCACCTTCGTCGATTTGAAATTTTGCATAAAATTGAGGCTCTGGAGCAGAGGCTGAATAAGCAGGAAGAGTGTAAAGGGAGGCAAATTGTGATGACGTCTCGAAGGCTTTCTCTTAAAATTTTGTCTTGCCACTTTCAAATGTTGTCAGCAAAACATACTATTCAGAAATGTGCTGAGGTAAACATTTAAAATATATTTCTATGTATTACAAAATATAACAATACCTTGTGATGTATAGAAATTGAAGAAGCAGGTTAGTGTTTGGCATGTGGCACCTAGGCTGTCAATCCTAGGCAAGAACCTTCCAGTTGCAACATTTCAAAAGGAACTTGTCACCTGCTCTTGTAATTCTGGATTGATAAATTTTCAGTTCATCGACATTACCAGTTGGAGTGTGAACCGTGTTGTGAAATACACAGCCAACCAACTGGAGTGTCACAGCTGCATTGCATTTGAAGATAGACTTTTTGCTGTGATGTGGAATACAACGACATGGAAATATCGAGTCACCGAATATAATCCAAATGACAACTTGTGGTCAAGCACGAAGCAAATTGACACTAAAAACGAGGTAAGCGAAGTGTCTGTTGTGTGTCACGAGGGTCAAGTCTTTTTGGTCGGTGGTATCGATCGAAGGAAACAAACAATCTCATGTGTGTGGAGATACGATATTGCATCTTGTGTTTGTGAGTCTATGCCTGACATGCCAACTGCTCGCTACTCTTGTTCTTGTACTATTGTGGATGGTTCTCTGTGTGTAGCTGGAGGAAGACTTCACAATGGTCGTGCCAGCAATCAGTTTGATATCATGAATTTGCACAGTCGAGAGTGGCAGAAGCTCCCGCCAACTGGCAATAACAATCCCAGTCTAGGACAAGTAGGAAAAATGCCTTTGGCAGTTGGTGGTCGCAAAAACAAACACAAACTGTCAAATGATGTGGAAGTATATGATGTTGTTCTGCAACAGTGGCTGCCATTGCCATCCATAGGTGTACCAAGAGAAGGTTCAACAATCTTCGAACTTGAACAGGGAATGGTTGTTGTTGTTGGTGGATGTGCCAATGAGAAAGTAAACACAGCAGAAGTTATGAACCTCCGTGATCTGATTGAAACTGATAGTGTAGGTTAACATTCAATTTTAGACAGATATTTGTAGTCTAGTATTTTGAAACGTTTGAATTGGTATTTATTTATATATAATGAAAATATAACATTTATGTACAATATCTGGTTATTATCCCGCTTATACTTTGAAACCCGAAAAACTGTTACTTCAATTGACATTGGAATAAACTGATGTCATCTAGTAGACAGTCTGGTCAGATTGTAAGTAGTCTCGCGTAGCCAGACCATCTCCGCCTGCATTCTTCTGGCGAGAGATAGTCTAGGGAAATGCCTAATCCATTCTTGTTCCGCGCTCCCCAAGAATCCTGGGAGATAAAGACCTCTCTAGAGATAGAGCAGGATGTCTGAATAGGTGCTTCTCAATCACATTCCGCTTGTCTTGCGTGTGCTAATTACTGGTTAGTTACCAGTGCGTTACCATTTCGTCCATTCCATTTTCAATTCCCAGCAACAATTGAATATTGAATTAGAAATTGAAAATAGCTTAGAAGTTGCTTGCAATTTCAATATTCAGTTCTATTAAAAATTAAAAATTGACTGATTGACGGACTATAGTTATTTGCGGATTAAAATAAATATTGAAAACATACTTAATTTTTAACCAATTTTCATTTTCAATGCAATGGAATATTGAAATTGCAAGCACGTTAGTTCAATTTTTAATGTTAAATTCAATATTCAATTTAATTTAAAAATTAAATGTTAAATTTTGAATTCGTGTTAAAATTGAATTTTTGAGACAAATTGAAAATTGAATGTCAAATTAAACATTGACTGGCGTTGCTTGCTCTTACAATATTCCATTACATTGAAAATAGAAATTGATTGAAGATCAACTGTCATTTCAATATTCATTTACTATGCAAATAGATTCAATCTTTCCATCCGTCCAATTTTCGTAAATTACGAATATTAAAATATAGCCTCTGATGCAATATTCTTTCTCTGTACTAAATGTAAATAGAAAGTTACCCGCAGTTGCTAACAGGAGCCATATCTCATAAAAGGCATAATGACACCGCGCAGACGGTCACCAGTGACTTCAATATTCATTTCTATTGAAAGACGAAAGTTGTGTCTAGCTTAGCCACGCCCAGCCACGCCTCTGGCACGCATGCAATGTAATGCAATTAAGAGAAGGACGAGAAAGCCACGTGACCGACCTACAAATCGGTAAGCACTTGCACCTGGCTTTAGTCAACCGTCACGCCCAAGCATGAGATATTCCTTGCCGTGACAAGGGAAGCCTGTGGCATGGAGGCACGCTTAGGCATCTATAGTCAACGAGCTCAACGTCTAGCCTGCACTGAGAAGTTGACACCTAGTCAATTTGGAAAGACTCCACGCAACTATCTAGAGTCAACTTTAATAAGGTTTGTGAGAAAACGATCACAGAATATGATGACACACGCATATCTGTTGCCACATAAACAGATGTTCCTATATAAACAATTGCAACAACATGCATGTACATGCCTTACTAATACGTGTGTTGGCTCCTGTTTGGTCGGCAAAATGTCAGGCTATGGTCTGATACCGGCCAATTGCCATTTTTTGTCAGCCAATGGCCGATGACATTGGCCATTTCAAATCAATGATCAATTGGTTAAATTGATCATTGTTTAAATACAGTTACTGTTTGCCATTTTGCAAAAGAGCAACAAATAGACAAACAAACAGGTAGACAGGAGGATATACCGTTGCAATGATACAAGACTCGTTTTCTCACAAAACTTAAAGTCCAATTACAATATGCAGACACCATGGGAAAAGCATTATTAAATAAAGTCATTTAATAGCACATGACTACTAACAGGGATAGCACAAGACCTCTCCTTTAGTGTCCCTGATAAAAGTGTACTGTACTCTGCACTATTTAATTTTCCAGGTTCCGAAATTCACAATTGGACTTTAGTACGTCAAATGTATTTAGTCTCCATTTAATTAACAAATTACTTGAATAGCTGCTTCAACATCTGCAAGAGGGACTTCAGCACCAGGTTGTCGCCTTCGTAGTCCAAGTTTGACTAGACATTTCTTTACTTGATCTAGTGTCAAGATCAGACCATGGCAATGTTCCAAGACAGAACAAATCTGAGCATTAGTATAGCCCAGCTGAAAATAAGCCGCCAGTGCTTCCTCTTCTGACAGATCTTGATGTAAGGCAGGAGAATCAACCACTGCAGGTCCTGCTTCATCCATCCTCTAGACTCTCTACAGCTTGTAACAAACAAGAATATACATACCGTATATATCAATCAATATTGACTGTATATATCAATCAATATTGACTGTACGCAGTCCATATTGATTGATATACACAGTCAATATTGATTGATATATGCAGTCAATATTTATTGATCAATATTGACTGTATCAATCAATCAATATTGACTGTATATGTCAATCACAATATTGACTGCATATATCATTGAATATTGACTGTATATATCAATCATCATGCATATAAGATGTATACCTGTACCATACGTGTCAACAACACAGTACTGATACCACCAACTGAGAGCCGTTAACATAATTAACTTAATTCAAAATTAAACCAATTGTAGCTCTAAATCTGGATTGCCTCAATATTAGTTAAGCAGAGTTATGAATATGTCGTCATCATCCATCTATACTAATTGTATGCATCTTGAGTACGTATAGTAATTATTATGTTGTTTGCAATTAAATCTCTAGAATTTGTAATGAATATTGAAATGTGTAGAGATTATTTCATGTATTTGTTTATACCAACTAGATTATGCTTAATTAATGAATACTGCGTACATATTATATGCTGTCATCTTAATTGTCTAGTGTTATCTGTTAATATATTTAACATAGCAGTAGCTAGTAGTAGTTGTGAAATAGAATAAATTAATTAAATACCCAAGTACTTTGCACTTTTGTAATTATATTATTTATTGCATAATATTTACTTGTACACAGAAAATAAATTTGCAAAATATAGTACACAATTTGATGTGTGCAGTGCATGCAATAGTGTAAATATTGACAGGTAATGTGTGTAGATCAATGCACCAAATTTCAAGAAAATTAAAAAGTCATGTTTAACCACAAAGCATAGTAATTATAAATCACCTTACCTGTCATCCAATTTATTTGAAGTCGATTTGTGCCTAGAAAACAACGTTGCGCAGACGACGTCGAAAACTGGCGCCCCTTTGAATAAATCAGTGCAGGTTGCTGCTCGAAAGGTGCGCAAAGAGACAGAACTTCTTTTATGTCAAAATCGCGGTTGTAACGTGTTCATTGACCTGTACCAACGATAAGAAATAGCGCCGCTAGCCTCGCACAGTAGCACCAGCGTTTGATGACGTTCCCGTGATGTGTGTGACGTTTGTGATGACGTTTCATTTGGCAGCGCAGGTGGCACGAACCGGCCACCGTAAATTAGTGTATGTTCACAGACATGACAGTAATCAACACAAGCGAAATGAGCGGAATGCGATTGCGTGACACCTACGTACGACCTCCTGCTATCTAGAGGTCTTCATCCTCCATGATTCGTGTAGAGCGCAGAACAAGAATTGTCTATGCATTTCGCCAGACTATCTCTCGCCGGAAGGATGTAGGCGGAGATGGTCTGGCTACGCGAGACTAAAGTGCTATAGGTATATGACTAATATTATACCATGGTCACGTGACATGTGACCAATCACAACGCATATTTGGATGTGGTATAAGACGTATCGCTCAGCAACTGTGCAATAAGTTACTTCCAGTTAATATCACCACCTTACATACATGTCACGTGACCTTGACATAGAATGCTTAGTGTAGGATTTGCATGCACTAAGGCTTTAACCAGCACTTGGAATGGGATTATAGCCCTTGACTTCGCCTCTAGCTGGCAAAACCCCCTTGTGCTTGTAAAAGCCATCTAGCACTCTAATCATAAGGTAATTTTAAATCCATTGTTTGTGGAGTGTTAGTTTACATACATGGTACTTTATTCTTGTGAGTTAGTTTACACTTGTTGGAACTGTCAATGTTTGAGAATGTACCTTAAGGTTCATATTTTACATCAGCCTGACTTTAAGCATCAAGTACTAGACACAGGTCTAGTAAACAAGAAGATATCGGTAGGTTTAGGTTAGAAGTTGATATACAAGATGTAATGAAAACAGAAATCCATATTTACTACCTCCTAATGATACATTATTTAAATACGGAGCTTTTGACATTTTGTACTTGTACTAGCTATAGTAGCTGACTTGATTACACTTATTATAAATACTTGAGATGAAATGTAGTTTTCAAAAATATGCTTGGAAGCTCAACTAATATCTACACTGGACATGAATTGTAGATATAAAACGTTGTGACTATGACATTATTTCTTATCAATTGATTCATGGTGTTTAGTTGTTCAAGTCTAACAGTAACCAAAGAAATAATTGGTGGAGATCTAGACAAGAATTTGAGTATTACTTATTGCAAGAACCGTCATACACGTGACATAGTTGAAGTATATCCAAAATGACACACAATGAGGCACATTGCATACTCTGCATATATATATATATATATATATATATATATATATATATATATATATATATATATATAAATGTATAATCATATATTATTTCTTCAAGTACAACTATACATAGATGTCTAGACCACCAAATAAAAGACAAGCCAGTTAAGTCATCACAATCTAAACATAAACGATCTAAAAATAAACGAGCGTTAAATTTCCTCAGACACACAGATAACTGTTCGTGTAGCTGGCACACAGACTGACTGGTAATGTTGCGGTGGTAAGCAGCTCTCTTGGCAATAACTTTCAAGTTTCGAGGAGACCACAATCCAAGAGTTTCCACAGCCAGTAGAAAAGAATGTGATCCAGCCTGCGAAACATCATCATCATGTTTGAGATCCTTCTCTCTTTCCCCTGCATCTGCTGCTTGTCCAGGGTGAGTGGCGGCAATAGCAATGAACCGGGGAAGTAACGAGTTACGGACTGTAATGTCAAAGAAAGCTGAACGGCCATCCAAGAAGTCAGAATGAAATAGGTCACCTGGTTTCTTGTAATTATTCGAACTGCAGCCCTGCTCTACTTTGCAATCACTGTTATCAGAAATTAGATATTGAAATAGCAAGTCTCGTAAGGCGTTGTGCCTTTTGGTGCGCAATGATCGTCTTCCAAAGCCTAATAAATGGTCGAGATATTTGTCTAAGACATGACCACAGATACATCAGAGATTACAGCTTTGTGATGAAAAGAAGGGCAAACTTAACCAGATTTTAGATGCTGTTGTAAACTCCTCTCTGGTCATAGACAAGCCAACTTTGGGGTTTGGAAATGCCCGTAACCACGAACCAGAATGGGGAGCAGACAAAGTACTAAGGCGAGCTTGATCCCTGAGGCTGCTGCCAGTTTTAACAGTAGACAGAAGAGAAAAATCAAGACCGTTCTGGAGAGCGTGTTGTGAAGAAGCAGTGAAGGAAAGCGGATGTCCAAGCAAGTGAGTCATCATGGCAGCAGCAGAATCTTCTTCAGGAACAGAATTGGAATCCCGTATCGAAACAACGTTCTTTCCAATGAGATGCACAGGCAGACATCGAGTAGAGTGACAGCTACTAGGGAAAGCAGCAGAAGCAGTTCTACTAGCTTCTCCATATATATATATATATATATATATATATATATATATATATATATATATATATATTCTTCTTCTTCTATGCAAAGTACCCCAATCTGCCCAGACTCCCTAAACTACCCTACCCACTCAGTCTCTAAACATAACTACATTACAGTAACAGGACACTTAATTAAGGCTTGTAGTCACTGTAGTTTTCAGCAAGTGTATGAGTCTCCTAGACATTGTGATAAAATATTGCATTGACTTTTTCTGCCCTAGTCAATACGAATATAAAAATAATATCCCAGGCACATGAGCTACAGTCAATCAGTCATCTGCATATTCTACAAAATTCTTAATCCTCTCAGCAAGATATGGACCATATTCAAAGAATGGCACTGTTTGTTGACTCGCTGTTTCGTCCTTATAACCGATTGGAAGTGAGAGTGGAACGTGTGCATTGTAACCAGGCTCCAGAAAGAAAGCACATGAAAATCTCTC
Source organism: Corticium candelabrum (assembly GCF_963422355.1). Taxonomy (NCBI): domain Eukaryota; kingdom Metazoa; phylum Porifera; class Homoscleromorpha; order Homosclerophorida; family Plakinidae; genus Corticium; species Corticium candelabrum. The sequence goes on along the minus strand of NC_085101.1, from coordinate 3,047,139 downwards.
TCTTGGCTCAGTTACAGCAACTCAATGTTCGACTGCTTTGATTCGATCTCCCGACATTTCTGCCATCATCTTGCCCATGTTTGCAATCAGAGTACCCGTATGAGATTCCACAGGCATCCACGTGCCATTCTTCATTCGAATCTGCAAGCCAGGATTATTGAATGTTGTCAGAAGAGTGAACATGCCAGAATCGACGTGAGCATCACAGCAGAGAACAGTGCCATCATCACAAACAGCAGTGGCTGGTATAGCATCCTGACGTAGAGGATAATGGAGGAGACGAAAAGTAGAAAGAGTCTTTGGGATGTATAGTTGATCAAAGTAGTTCTCACTTAGCCCAAGACCCAAAGCTAAGAGACGAGTAAACTCGATGGCTGCATTAAACAAACTGACATAATGACCTTTCACTGTCTCGCTAAATTTAATGAAAACTTTTTCATCTTCTCCGTCTTCTTGCTCTGGCCACACATTAGGTTCACAAAAGGGATAGGCCGTTTGTATGTAAGGATCACGTGATGCCATTTCTGGTCCAAATTCGTAGCCTTCCTTGTGAGACACTGCTGTAACGTCGACAGGGAAGTAGCCTCTGTAGTTGTTTCTAGAGTCTTTGTTCCATTTCTTTCTTGCGAGTCGGAGCTTGCGTTCTTGCGGCATGTTGAACAGCCACTCGGTGACTTCTTGCAGTGCGGACTCGTTGAAACCTGTTACGTTGTCCAAAAGAATGAATCCAACTGTTTCCATTGCTTTAGTGATCGCTCGAGCATTTGCAGAGCGATCAGGCGATGACAAGTCTATGACAGGAAGGCGACTCAGTTGTATGACCTTGTCTTGTGCCTCGGGTGTCCTATTAGAAGGACGCGCTCAATTTTGGTGTTTTCGTTTTTAATTTAACTTTTGAATTACTCTTAATTTTAATTAGTCAATATTTAAAATATATCGTCATACCTTGTAGTGCAAAGTGCGGCCCGGCCCGCCCGCGGCTGCTGCGGTTATATTCTTGAGACATACGGATTGTTCCAAACACACGTAACATAATTTGCTTATCCACCACAGTAATTTCATTGTCAGGAGGTAATGAGAATATGTGGTGGATTGAATGTATGCACTGTAACGTCAGTGAGCTGGTCTTTCAGAATCATACCCTGTTCTACAAATCGTCTCATGTCTAAGTTGTCCCCAGGCAACCATACGTAAAAATTTTAGTTGCCCAGTCATTACCTTGGTTGCTCATACACTAAATCCATGACCGCTATTGCTATGCATGGTGCTGTAGTTGATTTATGAAAATATATGTATTTACAGGCAGGCATAATACAGTTAACAAACAACAGACAAACAGACAGTGCACATAAATTTTTTACATTTTATCACATGCATTAGCATTTATTATTATTATTAATTTTGATGTATAAAATGCTTTGACATACAGACAGACAGAAAGGCAGACAGTTAGACAGACAAACCTGCTGAGAACCGAGTGCAGACAAGATGAGTTCAAAAATTACTGGACGACTCGATTCTCAATTGTGATACAGCATATACGTACAATGCAAGAGTGTAACTGTTCCTGCAGGAGATGAGAAGAGTCCGGTATAGTGCTGACTCGATCAGTTGGTGCCATTAGTAACTGTGTTAGCTTATTGTGACTCAGCTATTTGACTTTTGGTCTTAGCTAGAGACCTTTTAGGTCCGATTTGTGTCAATGTTTCGTATTGTAGACTGTAACAATGTCAGAAAAATATATGTAGTCACAGACAGACAAACAGACAGCCACATAAACATAAATGGTTGTATGTAGAACCAAGCCCTATTGGCATGAGTAGTATTTAGTGCTTAGATGCTGTATAATAGTTCATTGTTTGAAAATATATGTATTGACAGACAGACAGACAGACAGACAGACAGACAGACAGACAGACAGACAGACAGACAGACAGACAGACAGACAGGCAGGCAGGCAGGCAGGCAGGCAGGCAGGCAGGCAGGCAGGCAGGCAGGCAGGCAGGCAGGCAGACAGACAGACAGACAGACAGACAGACAGACAACCTGTCAGAATTAAGCAGACTTGCAAAGTGGCAGTTTCCATCTTCTTGGACAGACACAGACACGAATGATGTTTAGCAGGATAATTATAAAGATAAACAGCAATATTATCAGCCATAAAGGAATCTGCAACAATATGTGAAATCTTGCCCATCGAGATTTTAGGATAGAGTAACCTGAATAAAGATGGATGCTTGTTTGTAATTGTCAGTTTTGGGTACGTTACAAGCATTCATGCACGAGCATGGCACAAAGTAGCATCTCCTTGACACTACAGGTCATGCCCAATCTGGCAATTAATTAATTAGGCCTGGTACCCTTATAGCAACGGTATGGAAAGCAAACTTTGCGCCTACTAATCATCTGTTTACATCTTCCAACATCACTCAAATAACTACTATTGGTCCAATAATCCTGATCTAGTATAGGCCTGGTCCACTATACATAGAGTAATTAATATGCAATTTCTACGTTGATAATTAATTACCAATAGGAACAGCATACATTCCCATATAGTGAATTATTAGCCAGGCCTTTCACTCTTACCGTGCTATCAATCCCAATAATGAGTACAACAAGTAAAAAGACTAGAGAATTCCTCTATCTTTAGAGGCTCTGGCTACACAAGTCATCCAGAACCTTTCCTTCCAATTGGTGCCATCAGAGAGGTAGTCTTCTGCTCGTCTTCCTATGGGCACGCAAGGAACCGTTTCTGCCTGTTGTGGAGTGATGCCAACTGTCTGGGTGAGAAATTTCCGGTACCTCCTTGTCATCTCGGTAATACAGTGTTTGTGAAAATATGCAGCTGTTGTCTTGTCATTATCGGGATTCACAACTAGATTGACTTGTGTAAAAGCAATAATGGCATTACTCCAAATTTGCTTACCAAATTCTTTGGTCACGTTCTCAATGATGATACCATTTTCTGGAGTGTCTCGTCCTTCGTGTGCTGGAGCACAAAAGACGAGCAGATTGACAGCACCTTCATCTTTCTTGACTTCCTTTTTGATTTCTCGAAAGGTCTTGCGGTCTTTTGTGTTGGTCGGTCCAGGGGTGTCCCAGAAACTAAACGGAATTTCGTTGGTAAGGCATTCAATCTTTTCTGTCTTCGATTTCACAGTGTAACTTCCTCGTCCCGTTCGAGCACTTTCTGCATCAGTGGCCAGCTTCCCAGCTAGAGCATTTGCAAGTGTTGACTTTCCTGTTCCACTTTTGCCCACACATAGAATGGTGATTGCATGCTGCGTTTCTTTGGATTTTGTAAACAAATTCGAATGCCCCTTCTCGAATTTCGACTCTGATGATATTGGCGTAGCTTTTTCATCTTTCCGGTCAGTCTCCATGACTTGTTGGACTTGTTCCAGCAGTCCTTCTTCTAAGATGTTGATGATTCCCGGCTTTCGCTCTGAAAGAAAGAAGAGGAATTTGGCTATAGGTACTTCTCTGCAAGCGCTTATCTTTTCTAGAAGAAATTCCGCTTGTTGCATCCTGTTTTCTGATTGTAAGTCCGCAGGAGCGGCAGACCGGAGTTCATCGTTGTCGATTATGTCGCTTTTTAGCAGTTCATCAATTACTGTCCCTTCCACAGCCAGACCATCAACAAAACTAGACAAGTTCTCACTTGTTCTTAGTAGGTCTCTGACGTACGTAAACTGTGGGAACAAAATGTCTTCTGGCACAACACTGTTTTCTTGAGACATGCTAAAATAGAAGTGCTGACTTCTAGGGCTAGGACTTGTGTGTGGGCTTAATTAACAATGAATACGGGTATATTAGATAATTTTCCGCATTCAGTTTCACTGTTAGAGAAGAATGAAGTCACCTGACGATTACTAAAATACTATTTCTAGTTACTATTTTAAATTAGCAATAGTTTACAAACGCAATTCAGACACAAGACACATTTTAGAGTCAATACTAAGAGAAGATCAACATTTAAGTGAGTGCGACTTAATTTACGCACACACAGACACACCGAGTTCTGTGCGACAGTATACATACATAATGTCTGAGAATTCCCTCGCAATATGTTGAAACTGTAACAACAACAAAGTTGTTGATGTTAGGAACACAAATTATGTCGAAACAGAAAGTCAGTGTTGAAAGAAGTTTTACTTTCTACACCAACTTCATATCCGCTCATTTTCCTGTTTTAGATGGTATGGCCTACTTACATTGTCTGTGGTGTTATTTTTTTGACACACCCTCTCTGGTCCTCTACTTTCATGTTCCTCACTCTTGCTAACCTTTACCACAAAATCTTTAGTATATGCACTAGCATGAGTAAGCGTTCATAGAAAGTTCAAACTACAGAAGGTTTGGCGTTGATTTGTTTGTATGCCAGCAATTGAAATACAGCGATGTTATAGTTTATTGCATACAGACTGTAAATGTATCAGTGCTTCTATAAGAACGTAGCTTCAACTCTCTAGACCTGTGTAATGTCTATAGGCCAAACAACATTTTCTACAAGTGTAGAAACAAGATCTACCCAAGCTATAGTGACTGGTGTTGAGATACCAGTTTTCTTGTCAATGAGCGTTCACAAAATTGATGAGGACTATAACGCTTCCAGAAGCTTTCAAACACATATAGTTTGATGTGTCTAGCTGTTATAATAAAACCTGGTTAGTTCTTTTTTATGTGTTCAATTCACCAGAGACATAAACTTTTTTGAAGATCATTATCTAAGTCTACCTATTTTTCTATATACCTCTAGCTAGCTGCATGTGGCAGTAGAGATTTGCTGATGGACGTGTATTTTGTTGTCACTCGTCTTCAGATGTTTCACGGTGCAAACAAAGTGCAAAATTATATTTATATGTATATAATTAATACTTTTAGAAGGAAACCATTATCACTAACAGGATGCAGCGTCACACTGGCAGTAGATTGCAGTAGTGATATTGGATAGCAGCAGACAATTGCCAACTAAACGGGTGCTCACTAAGTACAGCATAACTAAACATCTTATACATATATTTTACATTAGTGCCTCATTGATTGAACTACTGTACTACAAGTAGAACGTCACGTTTTTTTGTTCCATCTCTAGAGAAGTCGCAATTGAGTCACATTATCCTTCAGGCTGTTTAGCATCTTCGCAGTCACCAATCCTGTTGTCGTACTGCTTCACTCGTTTTTTAGCCTTGTAACGTCCGTAAGTACGCATGCCAATGTACACTGCGGCACCAACTCCTATCCCGCCTACAAGTCCCACTGCAGCTCCAATTGCTATTCCTGGTCCAGTAGGAGCAGCAGCTATGGTACCGGCTGTGACTCCAATTCTGATTGCGATTCCTATGCCAGTACCAATCCCAACAGCGGCACCTCCAATTGAACCACTGGTTAATCCTAGCACCATTCGTACCTTGTCGATTCCATTGATGGGTACAGCAAATCGATCAGAATCAATAAGACCTGAGCTAAAGAGAATTCCTCTAACGTCTTCAGAGGCTGCACTTACGCACGTCATCCAGAAATTCTTCTTCCATGCGGTACCATCAGGGAGGTAAGTGTTTGCCTGTTTTCCCAATGGAACACAAGGAACCTTTTCTGTTTGCTCGGAAGTCAAGCCACACTCGCGGACGAGAATTGTGCGGTACCTCTTGGTCATCTCAGAAACACATTGTTTGTGAAAGTATGCTGCTGTTGTTGTTGCGTGGTCGGGATCCTGGACTAGATTGGCCTGAGCAAACGCAATAACTGCGTTACTCCAAATTTTCTTGCCACATTCTTTGGTAAGATTCTCTAGAATGGTGCTATTCTCAGGACAATCGCGTGATTCGTGTGCTGGAGCGCAAAAAATCAGCAAATCTATTTTCCCATCCTCCTTTTTGATATCCTTGAGGATCTGTTTAAACTTTTTGCGGTCTTCTGAGCTTTTCGTTGGTCCAGGCGTGTCCCAGAAACAAAACGAATGCATCCCATCCTGACTTTCAAATTTTTTTGTTTTTGTCGTAACGGATATACCTCCTCGTCCCGTTTCAGCACTTCCTTCGTCTCCAGTGACCTTCCCAAGTAAAGCATTTGCAAGGGTTGACTTGCCTGCTCCAGTTTTGCCGACACATAAGATGTTAATCGGACGCGCGCTTTCTGTAGCTTTTGCATGAGTATCAAACTGTCTTTCCATTTCGTTATCCGTTTCTGACCCTCTTATTTCTTCAAAACTAGCTTCCAGTATGTTCCAATTAGTTTCTACTACTTCTTGAACTCTCTCAAGCAGTCCTTCCTTTATGATGTTGATAATTCCAGGTTTTCTCGGACAAAGAAAGAAGAGGAACTGGTCTATAGACATTTCTTTGCAAGCGCCTATCTTTTCTACAATGACTTCCGCTTGTTGCTTCCTGCTCTTTGATTGCAAGTCCTCACGAACGACAGTCGAGAGGGCTTCATCTTTGATAATGTCTTTTTCCAGCAGTTGATCAATTATTGTCCCTTCAACAGCCAGAGCATAGATAAAAATGGACAAGTTCTCACTTTGTTCAGGTTGCTTTGCTAGAAAGGCTCTGATGTCGACATAGTCAGCCTCTGACAAAAAACCACTTTCTGGCACAACGGTTGCAGCACTTTCCAATTGCGCCATGCCAACGTCTTGACAAGAAATTATACAACTCTCGTGCGTCCGTTTGTATAGCGTTTAAGCAATACGGGATATTTACGCTGGTTTCCGCGTTTGGTTTTTACATTTACTTTCATTGTTGTCTCACGATTATGCGCATGTGCGCCTCGGTATCCCCATTGTACAATACTAAATGCAACTTGAATTCTTTGTTGAGGCATGGCAACGTACCGACAAAGAAAACAAGTTAGTTACCCACACAACTAACTCATGCATTATCTCCTACGAACTCTATAACAACACAAATGTTTCATCGTGTGCCATATTTGGTTTCAACATTTGGTTTCAGCATTCATTTGTCAGAAAATGAAGTCACCTAACGCTTCTGAACTTTTGCTTCAATCAGATATCAGAATTGTACCATCAGGCCTATGATAGTAAGCTTCTTGCAAATACAAGGAACCATTTCAGCTTTTCCAGCAAAGAGGCAACTTTTCTCGACACGAAATTTGCGGTAGCTGTTACTCATCTCAGAAACACAGTGTCTGTGAAAGTATGCTGCTGTGTGTCGGTTTGCTTTATTCCCGGAAGTATGACGCGGCGGAAAGGTCTGGCTACGCGAGACTGCCGTCGGGAGATAGTGTCAGCAAGGTACTAAATACATTTAGCGATTTCCTACTGTTTCTGGTACTCTCTAACATGTTGTTGTTGTTGTCTTGACGGTTTGTTACTGCATGCGCAGCAGTCTAACGTCTATCTCATCTACAATAATATTGTGACACACTGCACGTGCTTTGCTTTGAAAGCAGATTTGACGTCGAATGCTATGGAAATTTGATTGTTGAGATGACATTGCAATTTTTTGAGAAATGCAGCGCCAAGACACTCATGCACAGTTTTAGACGGGTGTTTAGACATCGACAGAGGAGAAATTATGTTTCTTTAATTAATTAGGATTTGCTACATGCAATAACTGTAATCAACAGCATCTTGAACCTTAAGCGATAGATAGATTACACAAATGATTGTGACCAAACAATTTGCCAGTTACGTATTTGGTAGTTACTAGAACAAAAGAGTCCCTGTTGTCTGCTCCTTACAAGTCATATCATTCATCAGGCACTCTGGTGATTCTCTGGTGATTGTCGCAATCACCAATCCGTTCTCGTACTCATCCCTGCGTTCCTTGGCTTTGTAACGCTGGTATAGACGGGATGCAAGGTACCCTGCTATACCTGCTCCTACTCCGCCCACTACTCCTATATTGCTGCTCCGATTGGCAGTCTTGCCATAGAAGATCCAGTCCTAGCTGCTACTTTGAGAACAGTGGCAAACCCAACAGCAGCAATGCCTACCTTCTTAGTATCAGTTAAGCCTACCACCATACGAAGCATATCAATCCCAGTCATGGGTTGAGCAAATTGAAATCCACTAACGTCTTTAGAGATTCTACTTACACAGGTCATTCCAGAAATTCTTCTTCCACTCGGTACCATCAGGTAGGTAATGTTCTGTATTTCTTCCCAGGGGCAGAATAGGAACCATTTCTGCTTTCCTAATTACTTTTCTCGACGAGAAATTTTCGCTTGCTGTTTGTCATCTCACAAGTACTGTGTTTGTGAAAGTATGCAGCTGCGGTCTTTTCTTGTCGGTATCCATGACTAGTTTGGCTTGAGTAAAAACAATAACAGTATAATTCTAAATCATTCTGCCAATTTCCTTGGTCCGGTTCTCAATAATTATACTATTCTCGTCATGAAATCGTTCGTCGTGTGCGGGTGCACAGAAAAGAATACTTTGCTTACTCTCGGTCCAGGCGTGTCCCTGAAAGTCAACAGACTACCATTGCAAAAACCTTTAATTTTTGGCGTTCTTTGTAATCGTTTTTCTTCCTCGTCCTATTGGAGCACTAAGTGACTTGTTGGATCGGTGGTCAGCTTTGCAAGTAGAGCATTTGCAAGTGTTGACTTTCCTACTCCAGCTTTTCCTACACAGAGGATGGTGACTGGACGATTGCATTCCATAGATTCGGCAAGCGAGACAAACATTTTTCCATTTTGGTTGCCTCCTCAGACCCTGATGTTAATGTACGAGTCTCTGATGTAGATGTATGAGTTACTTGAGAATGCAACGTCTTCCAGGTAGTCTCTATAGCTTTCTCAACTCGGACAAGCAGTCCTTCTTTTTAAGATGTTAATGATTCAGGGTTTTCTCACAGAAAGAAAGAAAAAGAAATTTGCTATAGACGTCTAGATACGTCTCTGCAAGCAGTTGTCGTATCAAGAAGGAATTCCGCTGGTTGCATTCTCCTCTTTGATTGTAGATCCTCAAGCACGGCCAAAGGTACGGTTTCATTCTTGATAGTTTTGCTTTCTAGCAATTGATCAAGTATAAAGAGTCAGTGGGTCATTCGGCTATTTCAAAATTTAAAATTTAAAATTTTTAATTTAACGTTACCAATTTTTAAAAATTTGCATTAAATTATCAAATTTTAAGTTTTGAGAAATCAAAATTTAAAATTATATTATTTTAAATTTGTAAATTTTTAGGTGCAGTATATTAGAAATTGCTTTGCCGACGAGAAAGCGGACGCAGTTGTATATATGAACTGGTAACCGGACTTGAACTAACAGAAATTGAACGCTCATTCCTTCTCTCAAATAATTTGAGTACATTAGAAAAAGAAAATTGATAGAACGAGTAGCAGTGTACGCGGTTTCTGCTAATCACATCAGCACGTTTCCTGTACCATTTCTCTGCACCTGTACGTACGCCGCTTCAGACAGTTGCTAATTTTTAGTAACTCGAAGTGCATGGTCGCGTCATTACTGTAGATGTAGGATTACGATTGGTTCAATTGCAAGTTGCACTTCATGTCTAGATTTTGTACATCACATAGAACACTACACGATAGCGCAGATAGAACCTCTACAACCTCACGCTGTGTCTCTCCTGTACCGTGAGAACAGAACCCACACTGACTACAAGTGAATTACGAGACCAAATAATAAAGGTGGACACGCAAGCAGTGTTCATGGCAGGAGGGCATAGGGAACGTACGTGTTCACTGTCCTGCTGACACGCCCTTCCCCTCGACGGTACCGCGTCCCACTACTACATTTATGTATGTCGTACTGTACCGACAGTCTAGTCGCCAATTCAATACCAACTAACTTTACACAACCAACGTACTGCATGATCGCGTGATTTACGTTTTAACCTTTCTACAGAGTCTCTACCTAGCTAAACCTACAGTAACACGCAACTAGAGATCCTCTAGTATCAGTATCAACATCAATTAGGAGTTTCCTCCTCTATCGTTGAAGGACGCCCCACACTACACACAGAGCACACGCACACACGCACACACAATAAACCGAGTTTTGTGTCCATGATAGTGAGCGTAAGGCACAGGATTTATTTGCCGATGAGCTAGGTGCTGCCTCCTTCCATGTTATCCAGGAGCAACTTGTCTTAGAATGCGTCCAATACTTTTGTCACCAACTCTAAGTCCTCCTGCGTGAAGATACCCTTTCATCATCTTTCTTCCGTACGCTGGACCAACCTACGCAGAGACGTGTAACAACGGCAAAAGTCTCCATATGTTTAGACGCGATTAGTAAAAGAGAACATATTACTTCTCTAACAGCTGCCTGGACTACCAGCCTCATGTCAAAGTCAGATAATGCAGAACGATAATGGATGTTTTGCTCATGACAAAATCGTCTAGCGGATCGTTCAGAAAACCTTTGACTCCAGGATGTCTTCTTTAAAGCATATAACTTATGTTTGACTGCGATAGCCCAGCCTTCACCATTTCTTGAATTTCTCTCTTGTCCATCCGTGACTCAATTTGATTGGATGTGCCTATACTATAGACTCGTACCCAGGAGAGCGGAACAAAAAGCACGTGCCAAAACACGTGGAGCACGCGCGAGGAGGAGGACTGGGTACGAGTCTACCTATACTGTACGTGCTGCTAATTTGTTGGGGAACTCCCAAGTTTGTCGCGTGCGTTGAAAGAATGCTGTCACATGTTCGGCAAGATCGCTAGCATCACGAGGTTGTCGAGGGCACAATCACGTTGGTGGTCGATGGTGCTTTGGAAATTCTCCTGGGTCGTGAGAGCTGACAGCGCCGACTAACTAAATTTTAGTAGCTACTTAGGCAGATACGCTAGTTTCCGGACAGCCATGCAGACTCTAAGGATCAATCCCTACCGAGTGCTAAACGATGTCTTTGACTCGGATCCGTTGTTTATTGTGTGTGCGTGTGATCTATGTTTAGTGTGGGGCGTCCTTCAACGAAACAGGAGGAAACCTCTAATTGATGTTGATACTGATACTAGAGGATCTCTACGCGATCATGCAGTACGTTGCTTGTGTAAAGTTAGTTGGTATTGAATTGGCGACTAGTCTGCCGGTACAGTACGGCATACGTAAATGTAGTAGTTGGACGCAGTACCGTCGATGGGAGGAGCGTATCAGCAGGACGGTGTACACGTACGTTTCCTATCCCTATCCTCGTCCCCAGACTCTCTCGCGCTAGTCTTGTCCGGTGCTCTAATAACAATTCCAGGCGCGAGAGAGTCTGGGATCATTTCGCCTACTTCCTGCCATATCTCCTTACTAAATGCTTACTAAGTGTCACCTCCGACGTCATCAACAGTCACCCCCGATGTCATCAACTGTCACCCTCGACGTCATCAACTGTCACCCTCGACGTCATCAACTGTCACCCCCGACGTCATCAGCTGTCACCCCCAACATCATCAAGTGTCCCGTAACTACAAAATCAAATTAGCGTTAGTTTAATCCAATAAACGTTCCACACGGATGCTATGACCATTGTTTGGTGTTTGCAGAATATCCAGCACTTGCATATGGAGTGTTGGTGACGGGTGTTGTGTAGGCTTGTACAGTATAGTCTGAGATCTACAATTGGGGAGTAATGACCTTCTACGTAGTTCACACGCAGCCATTAGCGCTTGCGCGAAGACTAGACTCTGTAGCAAAAAGCGCGCAAAGACAAGGGAAGGGGGTTGATCTTGACATCGAACTACGGTCTGGAGGGTCAACTTGAAGCTTTCAGGGATATTCTTTCGCGAAAAGATGTATTTGTTTTCATACTTGAAGACTTCTAGAAGGGTAGACCGTAGTTTCCTGTCAAGAACAACCTCTTCCCTTGTCATTGCGAGCTTTTTTGCTATAGAATAGAGTCTGCGCGCAAACGGTGTACGTACAGTGTGTACTAATAGCAAAGGAGGTGCGTGTGTGAACTACGTAGAAGGTCATCACTCCGCCAATTGTAGATCTCAGACTACAGGCCTATACGACACCCGTCACCAACACTCCAAAGACTTACCTTTTCAACATGCTTCAGTTCTCTGCAAGTGCTGGATATGCTGCAAACACCAAACAATGGTCATTGCATCTCGTGTGGTACGTTTATTGGATTAGACTAACGCTAATTTGATTTTGAAGTTATGGGACACTTGATGACGTTGGGGTGACAGTTGATGACGTCGGGGTGACAGTTGATGACGTCGGGGGTGACACTTAGTTAGCATTTAGTAAGGAGATATGGCAGGAAGTAGACGGGATGATCCCAGACTCTCTCGCGCCTGGAATTGTTATACGGGCAACGGACAAGACTAGCGCGAGAGAGTCTGGGGACGCGGCTAGCCTATCCCCTCCTGCCATGAGCACTGCGTGCGTGTCCACCTTTACTATTTGGTCTCGTAATTCACTTGTAGTCAGTGTGGGTTCTGTTCTCGCGGTACAGGAGAGACACAGCGTGAGGTTGTAGACGTTCTATATGCGCTATCGGGTAGTGTTCCATGTGATGTACAAAATCTAGACATGAAGTGCAACTTGCAGTTGGGCCAATCGTAATCCTACATCTACAGTAATGACGCGATCATGCACTTCGAGTTACTAAATATTAGTAACTGTCTGAAGCGGCGTACGTACAGGTGCAGAAACAGGGTACAGGAAACGTGCTGATGTGATTAGCAGAAACCGCGCCTAGTCAATTGAATCAACGTATCAGCACGCATTGGACTGCACCCCTACGCTGTCCAATGGACTCCCTACCGCGTACACTGCTACTCGTTCTTTCAATTTTCTTTTTCTGATGTACTCAAATTATTTGAGAGGACGGATGAGCGTTCAATTTCTGTTAGTTCAAATCCGGCCATCAGGTCATATATACAACTGCGTCCGCTTTCTCGTCGGCAAGACAATTTCTAATATACTGCACCTAAAAATTTACAAATTTGAAATAATAAAATTTTTAATTTTTGATTTTTCAAGAAATCAAAGTTTCAAAAGTCAATACAAATTTTAAAATTATGGTAATGTTAAATTAAAATTTTTAAATTTCAATACAAATAACTGAAAAATTCAATTTTGAAAATTTAAAATTTAGAAAATTAAAATTTTGCAATTTGAAATGGCCGAAAGACGTTCTGACCATATTGTCCCTTCGATTTGGTGAAAATAGTCAGTCAAGTTCTCACTTGGGGTTCTTAATAACTCTCAGACATACTCAAACTGTGGTGACGAAACGTCAGGATATGCATACTGTTTTGAGACATTGAACAAACCAGATAGCCAGTTTCCCGTATGATATCCGGTTTCCGCATTCAGATTCAGTAACTTTAGAGAATTCATATGATTCTTAAATGTTTATTAAGATAGTGTTAGATGAATTGGTATTCAAAATTGATATATAGAATGTTGCAATTACCATTTTGGAATATATTGGTAAAAGAATTATAATTAAAAGGTAAACAATTATTCGTATCGCTAAAGTAAGGTAATAAAATGACCATATGTCATTACTAAAGTGAGAGTGACGTCATTCTTACCACTTAATTTTTTGTAACTAAGAAATTAGATAAATTTATGCATCACAAGGCAAGCAAATCTGCTTAGCTACTTGAACTAAAACGTCACTATTTTCTGTTCTTAGTTTTTTTGGTTTTATTTAACTTTTGAATTACTCTTAATTTTAATTAGTCAATATTTAAAATATATCGTCATACCTTGTAGTGCAAAGTACGGCCCGGCCCGCCCGCGGCTGCTGCGGTTATATTCTTGAGACATACGAATTGTTCCAAACACACGTAACATAATTTGCTTATCCACCACAGTAATTTCATTGTCAGGAGGTAATGAGAATACGTGGTGGATTGAATGTATGCACTGTAACGTCAGTGAGCTGGTCTTTCAGAATCATACCCTGTTCTACAAATCGTCTCATCTTTAAGTGGTCCCCAGGCAACAATACGTAAAAATTTTAGTTGCCCAGTCATTACTTTGGTTGCTCATACACTAAATCCATGACCGCTATTGCTATGCATGGTGCTGTAGTTGATTTATGAGAATATATGTATTTACAGGCAGGCATAATACAGTTAACAAACAACAGACAGACAGACAGTGCACACAAATATTTTACATTTTATTACATGCATTAGCATTTATTATTATTATTATTAATTTTGATGTATAAAATGCTTTGACATACAGACAGACAGAAAGGCAGACAGTTAAACAGACAAGCCTGCTGACAACCGAGTGCAGACAAGATGAGTTCAAGAATTACTGGACGACTCGATTCTCAATTGTGATACAGCATATACGTACAATGCAAGAGTGTAACTGTCCCTGCGGGAGATGAGAAGAGTCCGGTATAGTGCTGACTCGATCAGTTGGTGCCATTAGTAACTGTGTTAGCTTATTTTGACTCAGCTATTTGACTTTTAGTCTTAGCTAGAGACCTTTTAGGTCCGATTTGTGTCAATGTTTCGTATTGTAGACTGCAACAATGTCAGAAAAATATATGTAGTCACAGACAGACAGACAGACAGACACATAAACATTAATGGTTGTGGGTAGAACCAAGCCCTATTGGCATGAGTAGTATTTAGTGCTTAGATGCTGTATAATAGTTCATTGTTTGAAAATATATGTATTGACAGACAGACAGACAGACAGACAGACAGACAGACAGGCAGGCAGGCAGGCAGGCAGGCAGGCAGGCAGGCAGGCAGGCAGGCAGGCAGGCAGGCAGGCAGGCAGGCAGGCAGGCAGGCAGGCAGGCAGGCAGGCAGGCAGGCAGGCAGGCAGGCAGGCAGGCAGGCAGGCAGGCAGGCAGGCAGGCAGGCAGGCAGGCAGGCAGGCAGACAGACAGAGACAGACAGACAGACAACCTGTCAGAATTAAGCAGACTTGCAAAGTGGCAGTTTCCATCTTCTTGGACAGACACAGACACGAATGATGTTTAGCAGGATAATTATAAAGATAAACAGCAATATTATCAGCCATAAAGGAATCTGCAACAATATGTGAAATCTTGCCCATCGAGATTTTAGGATAGAGTAACCTGAATAAAGATGAATGCTTGTTTGTAATTGTCAGTTTTGGGTACGTTACAAGCATTCACGCACGAGCATGGCACAAAGTAGCATCTCCTTGACACTACAGGTCATGCCCAATCTGGCAATTAATTAATTAGGCCTGGTACCCTTTTAGCAACGGTATGGAAAGCAAACTTTGCGCCTATTGATCATCCGTTTACATCTTCCAACATCACTCAAATAACTACTATTGGTCCAATAATCCTGATCTAGTATAGGCCTGGTCCACTATACATAGAGTAATTAATATGCAATTTCTACGTTGATAATTAATTACCAATAGGAACAGCATACATTCCCATATAGTGAATTATTAGCTAGGCCTTTCACTCTTACCGTGCTATCAATCCCAATAATGAGTACAACAAGTAAAAAGACTAGAGAATTCCTCTATCTTTAGAGGCTCTGGCTACACAAGTCATCCAGAACCTTGCCTTCCAATTGGTGCCATCAGAGAGGTAGTCTTCTGCTCGTCTTCCTATGGGCACGCAAGGAACCGTTTCTGCCTGTTGTGGGGTGATGCCACCTGTCTGGATGAGAAATTCCCGGTACCTCCTTGTCATCTCGGTAATACAGTGTTTGTGAAAATATGCAGCTGTTGTCTTGTCATTATCGGGATTCACAATTAGATTGACTTGTGTAAAAGCAATAATGGCATTACTCCAAATTTGCTTACCAAATTCTTTGGTCACGTTCTCAATGATGATACCATTTTCTGGAGTGTCTCGTCCTTCGTGTGCTGGAGCACAAAAGACGAGCAGATTGACTGCACCTTCATCTTTCTGGACTTCCTTTTTGATTTCTCGAAAGGTCTTGCGGTCTTTTGTGTTGGTCGGTCCAGGGGTGTCCCAGAAACTAAACGGAATTTGGTTGGTAAGGCATTCAATCTATTCTGTCTTCGATTTCACAGTGTAACTTCCTCGTCCCGTTCGAGCACTTTCTGCATCAGTGGCCAGCTTCCCAGCTAGAGCATTTGCAAGTGTTGACTTTCCTGTTCCACTTTTGCCCACACATAGAATGGTGATTGCATGCTGCGTTTCTTTGGATTTTGTAAACAATTTCGAATGCTCCTTCTCGAATTTCGACTCTGATGATATTGGCGTAGCTTGTTCATCTTTCCGGTCAGTCTCCATGACTTGTTGGACTTGTTCCAGCAGTCCTTCTTCTAAGATGTTGATGAAGAAGCTAGCGCTTATCTTTTCTAGAAGAAATTCCGCTTGTTGCATCCTGTTTTTTGATTGTAAGTCCGCAGGAACGGCAGACCGGAGTGCATCGTTTCCGATTATGTCGCTTTTTAGCAGTTCATCAATTACTGTCCCCTCCACAGCCAGACCATCAACAAAACTAGACAAGTTCTAACTTTTTCTTAGTAAGTCTCTGACGTACGTAAACCGTGGGGACAAAATGTCTTCTGGCACAACACTGTTTTCTTGAGACATGCTAAAATAGAAGCGCTGACCTCTAGGGCTAGGACATGTGTGTGGGCTTAATTAACAATGAATACGGGTATATTAGATAATTTTCCGCATTCAGTTTCACTGTTAGAGAAGAATGAAGTCACCTGACGATTACTAAAATACTATTTCTAGTTACTATGTTAAAGTTAGCAATAGTTTACAAACGCAATTCAGACACAAGACACAAGACACATTTTAGAGTCAATACTAAGAGAAGATCAACATTTAAGTGAGTGCGACTTAATTTACGCACACACAGACACACCGAGTTCTGTGCGACAGTATACATACGTAATGTCTGAGAATTCCCTCGCAATATGTTGAAACTGTAACAACAACAAAGTTGTTGATGTTAGGAACACAAATTATGTCGAAACAGAAAGTCAGTGTTGAAAGAAGTTTTACTTTCTACACCAACTTCATATCCGCTCATTTTCCTGTTTTAGATGGTATGGCCTACTTACATTGTCTGTGGTGTTATTTTTTCGACACACCCTCTCTGGTCCTCTACTTTCATGTTCCTCACTCTTGCTAACCTTTACCACAAAATCTTTAGTATATGCACTAGCATGAGTAAGCGTTCATAGAAAGTTCAAACTACAGAAGGTTTGGCGTTGATTTGTTTGTATGCCAGCAATTGAAATACAGCGATGCTAAAGTTTATTGCATACAAACTGTAAATGTATCAGTGCTTCTATAAGAACGTAGCTTCAACTCTCTAGACCTGTGTAATGTCTATAGGCCAAACGACATTTTCCACAAGCGTAGAAACAAGACCTACCCAAGCTATAGTGACTGGTGTTGAGATACCAGTTTTCTTGTCAATGAGCGTTCACAAAATTGATGAGGACTATAACGCTTCCAGAAGCTATCAAACACATATAGTTTGATGTGTCTAGCTGTTATAATAAAACCTGGTTAGTTCTTTTTTATGTGTTCAATTCATCAGAGACATGAACTTTTTTGAAGATTATTATCTAGGTCTACCTATTTTTCTATATAACTCTAGCTAGCTGCATGTAGCAGTAGAGATTTGCTGATGGACGTGTATTTTGTTGTCACTCGTCTTCAGATGTTTCACGGTGCAAACAAAGTGCAAAATTATATCTAGATGTATATAATTAATACTTTTAGAAGGAAACCATTATCACTAACAGGATGCAGCGTCAAACTGGCAGTAGATTGCAGTAGTGATATTGGATAGCAACAGACAATTGCCAACTAAACTGTTGCTCACTAAGTACAGCATAACTATACATGCTATACATATATTTTACATTAGTGCCTCATTGATTGAACTACTGTACTACAAGTAGAACGTCACAGTTTTTTGTTCCATCTCTAGAGAAGTCGCAATTGAGTCACATTATCCTTCAGGCTGTTTAGCGTCTTCGCAGTCACCAATCCTGTTGTGGTACTGCTTCACTCGTTTTTCAGCCTTGTAACGTCCGTAAGTACGCATGCCAATGTACACTGCGGCACCAACTCCTATCCCGCCTACAAGTCCCACTGCAGCTCCAATAGCTATTCCTGGTCCAGTAGGAGCAGCTGCTATGGTACCGGCTGCGACTCCAATTCTGATTGCGATTCCTATGCCCGTACCAATCCCAACAGCGGCACCTCCAATTGAACCACTGGTTAATCCTAGCGCCATTCGTACCTTGTCGATTCCATTGATGGGTACAGCAAATCGATCAGAATCAATAAGACCTGAGCTAAAGAGAATTCCTCTAACGTCTTTAGAGGTTGCACTTACGCAGGTCATCCAGAAATTCTTCTTCCATGCGGTACCATCAGGGAGGTAAGTTTTTGCCTGTTTTCCCAATGGAACACAAGGAACCTTTTCTGTTTGCTCGGAAGTCAAGCCACACTCGCGGACGAGAATTGTGCGGTACTTCTTGGTCATCTCAGAAACACATTGTTTGTGAAAGTATGCTGCTGTTGTTGTTGCGTGGTCGGGATCCTCGACTAGATTGGCCTGAGTAAACGCAATAACTGCGTTATTCCAAATATTCTTGCCACATTCTTTGGTAAGATTCTCTAGAATGGTGCTATTCTCAGGACAATCGCGTGATTCGTGTGCTGGAGCGCAAAAAATAAGCAAATCTATTTTTCCCTTCTCCTTTTTGATATCCTTGAGGATCTGTTTAAACTTTTTGCGGTCTTCTGAGCTTTTAGTTGGTCCAGGCGTGTCCCAGAAACTAAACGAATGCATCCCATCCTGACTTTCAATTTTTTTTGTTTCTGTCGTAACGGATTTACCTCCTCGTCTCGTTTCAGCACTTCCTTCGCCTCGACCGACCTTCCCAAGTAAAGCATTTGCAAGGGTTGACTTGCCTGCTCCAGTTTTGCCGACACATAAGATGTTAATCGGACGCGCGCGTTCTGTAGCTTCTGCATGATTATCAAGCTCTCTTTCCATTTCGTTATCCGTTTCCGACCCTCTTATTTTTTCAAAGCTAGCTTCCAGTATGTTCCAATTAGTTTCTACTACTTCTTGAACTCTCTCAAGCAGTCCTTCCTTTATGATGTTGATAATTCCAGGTTTTCGCGGACAAAGAAAGAAGAGGAACTGGTCTATAGACATTTCTCTGCAAGCGCCTATCTTTTCTACAATGACTTCCGCTTGTTGCTTCCTGCTCTTTGATTGTAGGTCCGCACGAACAACAGGCGGGAGGGCTTCATCGTTGATAAGTTCTTTTTCCAGCAGTTGATCAATTATTGTCCCTTCAACAGCCAGAGCATAGATAAAAATGGACAAGTTCTCACTTTGTTCAGGTTGTTTTCTTAGAAAGGCTCTGATGTCAACATAGTCAGCCTCTGACAAAAAACCACTTTCTGGCACAACGGTTGCAGCACTTCCCAATTGAGCCATGCCAACGTCTTGACAAGAAAGTACACAACTTCCGTGCGTCCGTTTGTATAGCGTTTAAGCAATACGGGATATTTACGCTGGTTTCCGCGTTTGGTTTTTACATTTACTTTCAATGTTGTCTCACGATTATGCGCATGTGCGCCTCGGTATCTCCATTGTACAGTACTAATGCAACTTGAATTCTTTGTTGAGGCATGGCAACGTACCGACAAAGAAAACAAGTTAGTTACCCACACAACAAACTCATGCATTAGCTCCTACGAACTCTATAACAACACAAATGTTTCATCGTGTACCATATTTGGTTTCAACATTTGGTTTCAGCATTCATTTGTCAGAAATGAAGTCACCTGACGCTTCTGAAGTTTTGCTTCAATCAGATATCAGAATCGTGCCATCAGGCTTATGATAGTAAGCTTCTTGCAAATACAAGGAACCATTTTAGCTTTTTCAGGAAAGAGGCAACTTTTCTCGACACGAAATTTGCGGTAGCTGTTACTCATCTCAGAAACACAGTGTTTGTGAAAGTTTGCTGCTGTTTGTCGGTTGGCTTTATGCCCGGAAGTATGACGCGAGGAAAGGTCTGGCTACGCGAGACTGCCGTCGGGAGATAGTGTCAGCAAGGTACTAAATACATTTAGCGATTTCCTACTGTTTCTGGTACTGTCTAACATGTTGTTGTTGTTGTCTTGACGGTTAGTTACTGCATGCGCAGCAGTCTAACGTCTATCTCATCTACAATAATATTGTGACACAGTGCACGTGCTTTGCTTTGAAAGCAGATTTGACGTCGAATGCTATGGAAATTTGATTGTTGAGATAACATTGCAATTTGTTGAGAAATGCAGCGCCAAGACACTCATGCACAGATTTAAACGGGTGTTTAGACATCGACAGACGAGAAATTATGTTTCTTTAGTTGTAATAACTGTAATCAACAGCATCTTGAACCTTAAGTGATAGATAGATTACACAAATGATTGTGACCAAACAATTTGCCAGTTACGTATTTGGTAGTTACTAGAACCAAAGAGTCCTTGTTGTCTGCTCCTTACAAGTCATATCATTCATCAGGCACTCTGGTGATTCTCTGGTGATTGTCGCAATCACCAATCAGTTTTCGCACTCATCCCTGCGTTCCTTGGCTTTGTAACGCTGGTATAGACGGGATTCAAGGTACCCTGCTACACCTGCTCCTACTCCGCCCACTACTCCTATATTGCTGCTCCGATTGGCAGTCTTGCCATAGAAGATCCAGTCCTAACTGCTACTTTGAGAACAGTGGCAAACCCAACAGCAGCACTGCCTACCTTCTTATTATCAGTTAAGCCTACCACCATACGAAGCATATGAATCCCAGTCATGGGTTGAGCAAATTAAAATCCACTAACGTCTTTAGAGATTCTACTTACACAGGTCATTCCAGAAATTCTTCTTCCACTCGGTACCATCAGGTAGGTAATGTTCTGCATTTCTTCCCTAGGGCAGAATAGAAACCATTTCTACTTGCCTAATTACTTGTCTCGACGAGAAATTTGCGCTTGCTGTTTGTCATCTCACAAATACTGTGTTTGTGAAAGTATGCAGCTGCGGTCTTTTCTCGTCGGTATCCATGACTAGTTTGGATTGAGTAGAAACAATAACAGCATAATTCTAAATCATTCTGCCAATTTCCTTGGTCCGGTTCTCAATAATTATACTATTCTCGTCATGAAATCGTTCGTCGTGTGCGGGTGCACAGAAAAGAATACTTTGCTTACTCTCGGTTCAGGCGTGTCCCAGAAAGTCAACAGACTACCATTGCAAAAACCTTCAATTTTTGGCGTTCTTTGTAATCGTTTTTCTTCCTCGTCCTATTGGAGCACTAAGTGACTTGTTGGATCGATGGTCAGCTTTGCAAGTAGAGCATTGCAAGTGTTGACTTTCCTACTCCAGCTTTGCCTACACAGAGGATTGTGACTAGACGATTGCATTCCATAGATAGAACCTCTACAACCTCATGCTGTGTTTCTCTTGTGCCGTGAGAACAGAACCCACACTGACTACAAGTGAATTACGAGATGAAATAATAAAGGTGGACACGCAATCAGTGCTCATGGCAGGAGGGCATAGGGAACGTACGTGACCACTGTCCTGCTGACACCCCCCTCCCTCGGCGGTACCGCGTCCAACTACTACATTTACGTATGTCGTACTGTACCGGCAGACTACTCGCCAATTCAATACCAACTAACTTTACACAAGCGACGTACTGCATGATCGCGTGAATTACGTTTGTAACCTTTCTACAGAGTCTCTACTTAGCTACGAATGCAACAACACGCAACTAGAGATCCTCTAGTATCAGTATCAACATCAATTAGGAGTTTCTTCTTGTATCGTTGAAGGACGGCCCCACACTACACATAGAGCACACGCACACACGCACACACAATAAACCGAGTTTTGTGTCCAGGATATTGAGCGTAGTAAGGCACAGGGTATATTTGCTGATGAGCTAGTTGCTGCCTTCTTCCATGTTATTTAGGAGCAAATTGTCTTGGAATGTGTTCAATGCGTTTGTCACCAACTCTATGTCCTCCTGCTTGAAGATACCCTTTCATCATCTTTCTTCCGTACGCTGGACCAACCTCCATAGAGACGTGTGATAACGGCAAAAGCCTCCATATGTTTAGACGGGTTTAGTAAAAAGAGAACATATTACTTTTCTAACAGCTGCCTGGACTACCAGCCTCATGTCAAAGTCAGATAATGCAGAACGATAATGAACTTTTTGCTCATGACAAAATCGTGTAGCGGATCGTTCAAGAAAACCTTTGACTCCAGGATGTCTTCTTCGAAGTATCTAGCTTATGTTTGAGTGCGATAGCCCAGCCTTCACCTTTTCTTGAATTTCTCTCTCGTCCATCCGTGACTCAATTTGATACGATGTGCCTATACTGTAGACTCGTACTCAGGAAAGTGGAACAAAAAGCACGTGCCAAAACACGTGGAGCGCGCGCGAGGAGGAGGACTGTGTACGAGTCTACCTATACTGTACGTGCTGCTAATTAGTTGGGGAATTCTCAAGTTTGTCGCGTGCGTTGAAAGAATGCTGTCACATGTTCGGCAAGATCGCTAGCATCACGAGGTTGTCGAGGGCACAATCACGTTGGTGGTCGATAGTGCTTTGGAAATTCTCCTGGGTCGTGAGAGCTGACAGCGCCGACTAACTAAATTTTAGTAGCTACCTGGGCAGATACGCTACTTTCCGGACCGCCATGCAGACTCAAAGGATCCACCCCTATCGAGTGCTAAACGATGTCTTTGACTCGGATCCGTTGTTTATTGTGTGTGCGTGTGATCTATGTGTAGTGTGGGGCGTCCTTCAACGAAACTGGAGAAAACCTCTAATTGATGTTGATACTGATACTAGAGGATCTCTACGCAATCATGCAGTACGTTGCTTGTGTAAAGTTAGTTGGTATTGAATTTGCGACTAGTCTGCCGGTACAGTACGGCATACGTAAATGTGGTAATTGGACGCAGTACCGGCAAGGGGATGGGCGTGTCAGCAGGACGGTGTACACGTACGTACTCTATTCCTAGCCTCGTTCCCAGACTCTCTCTCGCTAGTCTTGTCCGGTGCCCGTATGACAATTCCAGGTGCGAGAGAGTCTGGGATCATCCCGCCTACTTCTGCCATATCTCCTTACTAAATGCTCACTAAGTGTCACCCCCGACGTCATCAACTGTCACCCCCAACATCATCAAGTGTCCCGTAACTACAAAATCAAATTAGCGTTAGTCTAATTCAATAAACGTACCACACTGGATGCTATGACCATTGTTTGGTGTTTGCAGCATATCCAGCACTTGCAGACAACTGAAGCATGTTGAAAAGGTAAGTCTATGGAGTGTTGGTGACGGGTGTCGTGTAGGCTTGTACAGTATAGTCTGAGATCTACAATTGGCGGAGTGATGACCTTCTACGTAGTTCACACGCAGCCATTAGCGCTTGCGCGAAGACTAGACTCTGTAGCAAAAAGCGCGCAAAGACAAGGGAAGGGGTTGATCTTCACATCAAACTACGGTCTGGAGGGTCAACTTGAAGCTTTCAGGGCTATTCTTTCGCGAAAAGATGTATTTGTTTTCATACTTGAAGACTTCTAGAAGGGTAGACCGTAGTTTCCTGTCAAGATCAACCTCTTCCCTTGTCATTGCGCACTTTTTGCTATAGAATAGAGTCTGCGCGCAAACGGTGTGCGTATAGTGTGTACTGATAGCAAGGAGATGCGTGTGTGAACTACGTAGAAGGTCATCACTTCGCCAATTGTAGATCTCAGACTACAAGCCTACACGAAACCCGTCACCAACACTTCATAGACTTATCTATTCAACATGCTTCAGTTGTCTGCAAGTGCTGGATATGCTGCAAACACCAAACAATGGTAAAAACATCGCGTGTGGTACGTTTATTGGATTAGACTAACGCTAATTTGATTTTGAAGTTACGGGACACTTGATGACGTTGGGGGTGACAGTTGATGACGTCGGGGTGACAGTTGATGACGCCGGGGGTGACACTTAGTGAGCATTTAGTAAGGAGATATGGCAGGAAGTAGACGGGATGATCCCAGACTCTCTCGCGCCTGGAATTGTCATACGGGCACCGGACAAGACTAGCGCGAGAGAGTCTGGGGAAGAGGCTACCCTATCCCCTCCTGCCATGAGCACTGAGTGCGTGTCCACCTTTTTTGCTATTTGGTCTTGTAATTCACTTGTAGTCAGTGAGGGTTCTGTTCTCACGGCACAGGAGAGACACAGCGTGAGGTTGTAGACGTTCTATCTGCGCTATCGGGTAGTGTTCCATGTGATGTACAAAATCTAGACATGAAGTGCAACTTGCAGTTGGGCCAATCGTACTCCTTCATCTACAGTAATGGCGCGACCATGCACTTCGAGTTACTAAATATTGGTAACTGTCTGAAGCGGCGTACGTACAGGTGCAGAAACACGGTACAGGAAACGTGCTGATGTGAGTAGCAGAAACCGCGCGTAGTTTAATTGAATCAACGTATCAGCACGCGTTGGAATACACCCTTACGCCGTCCAATGGACTCCCTACCGCGTACACTGCTACTCGTTCTTTCAATATTCTTTTCCTGGTGTACTCAAATTATTTGAGAGAACGGATGAGCGTTCAATTTCTGTTAGTTCAAATCCGCTCATCAGTTCATATATACAACTACGTCCGCTTTTTCGTCGGCAAAGCAATTTCTAATATACTGCACCTAAAAATTTACAAATTTGAAATAATAATATTTTAAATTTTGAACAAAAATTTGAAAATTTAATGCAAATTTTAAAATTATGGTAACGTTAAATTAAAATTAAAATTTTATTATAAAAATTAAAAAAATTTAATTATAAAACTTTAAAAATTTTAAATTTTGCAATTTGAAATGGCCGAAGGACCTACTGACCATATTGTCCCTTCGACTTGGTGAAAATAGTCAAGTTCTCACTTGGGGTTCTTAATAACTCTCAGACATACTCCAACTGTGGTGACGAAACGTCAGGATATGCATACTGTTTTGAGACACTGAACAAACCAGTTAGCCAGTTTCCCGTATGATATCCGGCTTCCGCATTCAGATTCAGTAACTTTAGAGAATTCATATGATTCTTAAATGTTTATTTAGATAGTGTTAGATGAATTGGTATTCAAATTGATATATAAAATGTTGCAATTGCCATTTTGGAATATATTGGTAAAGAATTATAATTCAAAGCTAAACAATTATTCGTATCGCTAAAGCAAAGTAATGAAATGACCATATGTTATTACTGAAATGACAGTAACGTCATTCTTACCATCTAATTTTTTTGTAACTAAGAAATTAGATAAACTTATGCATTGCAAGGCATGCAAGTCTGCTTAGCTACTTGAACTAAAACGTCAGTATTTTCTTTCTTAGTTAGATGTGACAACTTCCATCAAGCTGTGTGGGCGTCTTCATGGTCACCAATCAGGTTCTCGTACTCCTTCACTCGTTCCTTGGCTTTGTAACGTTGATAGAAACGGATTGCGAAGTACACTCCTATGCTTATCCCTATTCCGCCCACTCCTCCCACTGCGGCTCCAATGATAGCTCCTGGTCCAGTAGGAGCAGCTGCTACAGCACCAGCTGCAATTCCAGCTCTAACTGCAATTCCTATACCAGTACCGATACCAACAGCAGCACCCCCCACTGACCCACCAGTTATTCCCAGCATCATCCGAAGCTTATCAATCCCAGTCATGGGTACAGCTAATTGATCAGAATTGAAAATGCTTGAACTGGCAAGAATTCCTCGAATATCTTTGGAGGCTCTACTTATGCAGACCATGCAGAAATTCTTCTTCCACTCGGTACCATCAGGAAGGTAAGCCTGTGCATGTCTTCCCAAAGGTACACAAGGAACCATTTCAGCTTCTTGAGCAGAGAGGCCACTTTTCTCGACGAGAAATTTGCGGTATCTGTTAGTCATCTCAGAAACACAGTGTTTGTGAAAGTATGCTGCTGTTGTTGTTTCATGGTCGGGATCCATGACTACATTGGCTTGAGTGAAAGCAATAATGGCATTATCCCAAATCTTTTTACCAAGTTCCCTGGTCAGGTTTTCAATAATCATGCCATTCTCAGGACGATCTCGTGTCTCATGTGCGGGAGCACAGAAGATGAGCAGATCTAGTTTGCCTCCTTGTTTTTTTATGTCTTTCTTGATGTTTGAAAAAGTCTTGCGATCCTCTGAGTCTTTTGTCGGTCCAGGTGTGTCCCAGAAAGTAAACGGAATATTGTTGCCAAAACATTCAATTATTTCCACCTTTTTTGTTACAGATGTGCCTCCTCGTCCCGTTTGAGCACTTTCTGGGTCAGTTGCAAGCTTTCCGCTTAGAGCATTTGCAAGTGTTGACTTTCCTACTCCAGTTTTTCCCACACATAGGACGGTGATTGGGCGACTGCATTCCATAGATTGGGCAAGTGAGTCAAATTCCCCATCCAGTTCAATTTTCTTTTCAGACCATGATGTTGACACATCAGGTTCTTCGAGTTGCAGGACGTTCCAGTTAGTCTCCAAAACGTCTTCAACTCGGGCAAGCAGTCCTTCTTCTAGGATGTTGATGATTCCGGGTTTTTGCACGGAGAGAAAAAAAAGGAAATGGGCTACAGGTACCTCTCTGCAAGCACTTATCGCACGAAGAAGTGATTTCGCTTGTTCAATTCTGCTCTTTGATTGTAGGTCCTCACGCACCGCCGAGGGTATGGTTTCATCCTTGATAATGCTGCTTTCCAGTAGTTGATCGAGTATTGTCCCTTCGACAGCCAGAGACTTGGTGAAAGTAGTCAAGTTCTCACTTGGCTTTTGTAGTAACTCTCGGACGTACTCAAACTGTGGCAACGAAACGTGAGGAGCTGCAGCATTACCGGTTTGATACATGACAACGTTCTGAACCAGACAATTAGGCACTTTCTCTTTCTACTCTTTCCTTTTGCTGTTGTCCTGTATAATATTGGTTCCCGTATAAGATTGATTTCCGCATCTAGTTTCAGTATCTAAATCATGACTCTGTGGTACTCTTTCCTCTTGATGTTATCCCGTCTTATCCGGTTTCCGCATCTGGCTTCAGTAACTATATTCCTATGACTCTTCTCAACTTCCGCTTTCCATATCACAAATCAGTTTCGATTTCGGATTTTTCTATTTTTAAATCTTATTATATCTAGTGTTACATTAATTGATATTTTAATTTAGAATGTTAACGTTGTTAGATTATATTAATTAATAAAAATCTATAAATAATTAATTTATTAAAAGCTAAGGAATTCGTATGGCTAAAATATTTTCAAGCTTTAACCGAACTTTTAAGGTTCTAGTGACTGATCTCCAACAGCAGTATTTTGCAAAACCGATATCAATTTATTAAGTAATTAAAGATATCTAGAAAGAATATATCCGGGACACTAAAAACAGATGTCGAAGTGCGTACAGTGTACATACACGCTCTGTGAGAGTTGTCTCCTAGATTTGGAATGTGTCGTAATTACTTTAGAACTAGTCTACACATGAGTTGAGGTAATTGTTAAATCACGTGGGTAGTAATGACGTCTTGTTTATTCACAGCTGCAAATGTGCATGGAGCCCAGCGCCAACCAACTCTCATTGCAATGTATGCTACTGACACTAACGTGAAGAGCATTTTGCTACTAAGTTGTATACTTACTAGTTACTAAAAATTGACTACCAAATCATCGATCAACATGCAACTGCAAAGAACCGAGCTAGTCAAGAAAAAGAGCATGCATGCAATGAAATCAGCAAATATGCTAGCAATGAAATCAGTGAAAGGCTAGCAATGAAATCAGCAAATAAGCTAACAGTGAAATCAGTAACCACAAGCTTGAATTCTGAATTCTAACAAAGTACACCATTTTCCAACTCAATCAGATTTCTTTTTGTTAGCTGAAGATATCTGAGTAAGACGGTTGAGAATAGTGAAGACATCGAACGACTCGACTCCCTCCATCTTGAAAGACAACAATATTGTCATTTTACTTCCAATAATAATACATATATATCAATTTACCATGTGAAAAATGTGAGATTATTCTTGGAAATTCCAGATGTCTCAAGACTTTGTGCACTAGAGCAGATCTTTGGGAGAGTTAGAATGTCAGGGTTGGGTAGTGTTTCGACATCATAGTACAACAACACGTTAGCACCGTCTATCTCTGATTCTATTCCAGCAGTTGTGTTGTCTTCTCGGAAAAAACTGGCAGAAGCCATTGGAATACAATTTTCAGAAATAATCATGATGGTCAGAGTTAGATATTCAAGCGAGCCGGAATCGACTGATGTGGAAAATGTAACGACCGAACACTTGGCCATGAATCGTAACATTGGCCACACTCTTAGCATTAGCTGCGTATACATAAGCCAAAATATATTACGTAACACAGAATGTCATGTGACTGGCTTACGTGGTAAACAGTTGCTTAGTGCTGTTTGCATGTCAGGTATTTCAACACGTGTCGTCAACGTGTTCCGTTTTCTTTTTTGGGAGATAAACAAATTAGAACGGCTGACCATTCCGTAGATGTAATCTATTTGATTACATAATTAATTAAATAATTATAATTTTATAGCTAAAGTTACCTTGTTGTTGTCAATGTAGATAGTTTCTATAGTTTTAACACCGTTTAGTACGTTCGCCATTGTCATTTTGAGTACAACCCTCTCAGATTTGATGTCGTAGGCTATCTTGAAGTTGTCCAATGCGAAGAGTTGAGGAGTGACATGATACATCTGTACTTGCAATCCAGAGCCCGATATCAGGTAGCTGTAGGGTAAGCAACAGGCTGCATTGGTTGTGTGCGACAAAGACAGGGTTACGAGCGCTGCTAACAGCAAGTACATCATTCAACGTGTGAGCGAACTTCTGCCTCGTGGGGCCCGGTTAGTCTCGCGTAGCCAAACCCCTCCCCTTCTTGATATCTACCGGCGGGGAAGGGTTTGGTGAAATTGCACACAAGCAGTGGTGCCAGGCATACGCCCACGTCTTTCCAACTAGTAATTAGATGAAGGTTAAGCTGACAGGTGATAATTACTGGAAACATTCTTGTCTCTGTTGTCGACGAGAAATCACTTGTTGGAAGGCTTACAACAATCAATGGACAGACTTTACCATAGTATGGTATTGTTCTTGGTATAGGGCGTTTAGTTAGCTACGAATTCACGCAAACTGCGCACTAACCTCTGCATAATAATTAATTATTTCGACCTGCCGTGCCATCGCCTCGATCTCTTCCCGCAATCCTTGAATTTGCTGATCTAGCCTAGGAAACGAAGCAAGCTACGTTCGGCAATGTATCACAAACAGGCTCGATTCAGCTGCTTCTATCTAATCAGCTGGTCCACAAAAGAATGTCCGACTAGTTTACACTTGCCAAGATGTCTACATTGCTTGAGTATTGCGAGAGCCGTTTCTTTTTCTTTGTTTTGCGTTTGATGAAAAGAGACTCCAAGCACAAAGCACAACAGTCCGGATCCATTGTGTAACTAACAATCAACTTGCGTGGGGTTGAGTACACGTTTATGTTAATGTCATTATCTGCCACCCGGAAGTCGGTGGCGGCTGGCATCACTACTTGTGTGCAATTTCACCAAACCCTTCCCCGCCGGTAGATATAAAAAAGGGGAGGGGTTTGGCTACGCGAGAAGGGCCCGGTTTCTATCAATAACTAACAGCCAGCACGTGGTCGAGCACGTGTATGTGCGGGTGCGCTCAAACGAGTTTATTTAATGACGTCTGTTACCATAAATAGTTATAAACTATCTGTTAATGAATTTTTGCGGAAGTCAGCAACTCTATCTTTCAACGTGTCTTGGTTTGAACTGTATAAACGTGTACACACGTGGTACTCGTGGTGCTCAGTTCCCGTATAATGATGTGGTCGCGGAATTGAACAGCTTACATACGGGGGCGCGAGTCTAGCAGCAATGTCATAGCAGAAGTCCTCTTCGTGCGAGATTCGTATCGGCAATTTCGTAATTTGTGTCTACGTTATTAAGTAACATTTTAGTTACTAGATGACGTACCTGTTACATCACGTGTATAGACTGACGACATTACAATGTAGCGACGTAAGTTGCCATGAATAGTTATTAATTATATATTAATTAATTAATTAATTATTTAGCGTATGTCAGCAAGTACATTTTTCAACTTGCCCGGCTGTCTCGTCGCGCCCGGTTCCCTTATCATGACGCCAGCACGTGGTCAAGCAGGAAACGACGTAATTAATGTTGCGTCACGTGTAGAGTGACGTCTGTTGAACTATTGATTTTTGTTAATAAATTAATTAGTGGATGTCGTATTTCAGTAACAAAACATAAAATTGTCAGAAAGAAAATAACAAAACGCAGACACAAATCTCTAGGCCAGAAGTTCGAGTCGTCGTCTTGTTGATTACATGATGTGTTGTTTGCAAACGCACCGCTGGGTGACAGAGCAGTCTACTAGTCTCGGAGCTTCAATGCACGATATACGGGTTTATCAATCACGGGTTTACCATCTTAGCAATAATCATTGCTAAGAGTCAATGATTATTGTTGTAGTTTTGACAGTAGAAAATCATATCTTAACGTTTTTAGACTAACAGTACTTAGTGGCTTAAGTCTATTTTCTTAGTGAACAGTACAACGCAGATGGCAATGTGTATATAGTGTGCAGTAGTCAATACATGCATATAGCTTTTCTACTAGGCTATCCAATTTTGTTTATCTGTTGTGAGCGTGCTCGTAAATTGTTTTCGTTATGACAAGAATCACCGATAGTAATATTTATCCTTTATCACGTGCTATCAATTCTGACTGTTTTGTCAACATCATGAACAACAACACTGTAACTGCTACAATGGTGGATCCAGGGTTCTAAAGAGCCTTCTTATTGGTTATGACATGGTCACATCTTATTGTGTCAACTTGAAGACTATTAGATATACATTACTTTATTGTAAACATGTCAAGAGTTTTCTTAATCTTTAATATTGTATTTGAGTAGTTTGGGTCAGCTTCAGTGGTTGAGTCTTGCTCGCAACCAACTGACTGTACTACCGCCTGAAATTGGCCGTCTCGATGAACTAAGAGAACTTAACGTGTCTGACAATCTACAACACTGTAAGGTGTGGGACTCAGTTGCCATCTCGTTCACTATAGTGTAATTGTATTACAGCTTGCCTGATGAAATTAGTCATTTGAAGAAGTTGAAAAAGTTAATTGTACTTTCAGAAGAAGAAACTTTCAAGATTGAACAATGTGAGTACTGCTATTTGTCTGATTTCATTGATTATGTCTAATGCTTAATTTTAAAAGTTACTAATTCAAATTTATATGTTATTTGTTTAGAATATTGAAGGCTGTGTAGCATTATTGGAAAGAGATGTATCCGTCAATGAACTTGTTTCCTTTCCATACGAGGTTGGTTTCATTTCCTTCATCTGTTCGTATCTTCGCAGTATGAGCCATGCATCTGTATCTGTATATTATCAACATTATTAGCCGCATCCCCAGCCTTACATGAGCTTGGCAGTTTTCGGTTCCTTTATGACACTTTCAACATATGAGAACCGAACTCTGCCAAGCTCATGTGAGTCTGGGACCGAGACTAAACATTATATTGTTCAATAGATTAACCAAGATCTATAGATAATATGAACCAAATCCAGACATTATTAGTGAATCCTTCCAACCCACTAAATGTAAAATGTAGGGAATGGGGTTGGAAGGATTCACTAATAATGTCTGGCTTTGGTTCATATTATCTATATATCTTGTTTCTGTTGCTTATTATGCAGTCGCTACATATATTTCTTTTTTCAGAGAAAAGGTTTTTAAAATTCTAGTTTGGTAAATTTTTAAGAGTGCGAAAGCACAACCTACTCCATTAATTAAACAAAGATTCTATAGCGTAACGAAAATACACATTTCCTATATCATACTTGGTATACATGTATAGTCACACATTTGGAGCATGTTGATCTTACGATTACAGTGTTTTCTACTTGCAAAATATGCAAATACACTGTACAGTGATTTTGTATAGATTTTGTTCATATTATCTATAAATCTTTTATATTTCATTACATGCATTAGCATTCATTAATTTTAATCTATAAAAATACTCCGAGAGACAACCAACAGATTTCAGACAAGCAGACAGACAGACATACAGGCAACTGAGTGCAGACAAGATGAGTTCAAAAATTACTGGACGACTTGATTCTCAATTGTGATTCAGCATATACCTACAATGCAAGAGTGTAACTGTTCCTGCAGGAGATGAGCAGAGTCCATTATAGTACTGACTCAGTTGGTGCCATTAGTAACTCTGTTAGTATAGTGTCACTCAGCTATTTGACTCTTGGTCTTAGCTAGAGACCGTTTAGGTCCAATTTGTGTATATTTTTAGCGTATTGTAGACTGTAATAATGTCTTGTATAAGAAATATATGTATTCTCAGACAGACAGACAGACAGACAGACAGACAGACAGACAGATTGTTTTATTCTCTCCCAAACTGTAAATGTAACAGTAAATTGCAGAAGTAAAGTATCCTAAGCATTAG
The DNA here is from genome assembly GCF_963422355.1 of Corticium candelabrum. Taxonomy (NCBI): domain Eukaryota; kingdom Metazoa; phylum Porifera; class Homoscleromorpha; order Homosclerophorida; family Plakinidae; genus Corticium; species Corticium candelabrum. The sequence goes on along the minus strand of NC_085101.1, from coordinate 3,014,628 downwards.
CAAAAACTACTGAAATGTCAGAAGTCATAGCTACAGTATTATCCTAATGAACATAGTGTTGAATGTATATATCAAAGAAAAAATCATCTATCTTACCTACGTGCAATCTACTTATCTTCTTTAATATAACTCTAGCATTACATCTCTGGATAAATATAGAAATCTGTCTACGCCATCTTGTCCTGAAGTCGGCTTCAGTACTTCTGCCTTCCGAATTCCTTGATTTCTTTGAGAGCGAGTTCAGGAAGTTATCAGCCTTCTGTCTCCAGAACCCAAAGTGCTCAAAGACCAGAGGAACTAAGTTAGGTGTTGTGCCTTCCTGAACAGACAGAGCTTCGTATTAGCTTTTCTTGCTTTTCTCCCACCTCTCAGCTGCATAGACTGGCCCTTTAGATGCTCTATTTAGGATGTCTTTGCTCCAAGTGTACGTGAGCCATGCTCACGTCCAAGTCTGTACTTGTTTCATTGTACATTAAAATATCGGGGCGATTCTCAGATTCTGTATATTGATCTCTTGGCTCCTTGCGATGGTGCAGTTGGAGCTCGTTCAAACAGCTGCATCATCCTGACACTACAGATTCGTGTTGCCAGACTGGTCCTTTCCCAAAGTTGCAGGTGAGAAGATGATACCCAGTTTCATCCAATTCTACTCCACATTCACATTTGTTTATGCATGACTTAAATGGCATTGGTAGACCGAGCCTCAGATAGGACGCTAGACGGAAATCCTTTGCCATAAGTGCGTACCTATCTGATGATGCTAGGGCCTCTAACCAAGCCCCAGACTCCCTACCTTGAGGAGAACGTAATCTTGCAGCGTCCCTTCTATGAGGTGCAGAAGACAGACAATGAGCTGCACTCAAGAGGCTAATTTCTGAGCTTAGATTGTGCTGAAGCTTACCCTTGGAACTGAAAGGGTTGACAATGATCGAGGCCTCGGTGTTTCATCGTCTCCTAATCTAATTGGAGGCAAGGACTTGACAGCTGAATGAATGTCGAAGCCAAGTGAAGAGGATGTGGAATGGTTTTCCTCCAGATCTTGAATACGTTGTGAAAGTGAGGAAAAGCGATTAGGCAATCTCTGACAGATTGAGCCCATGAAGAGACGTATGCCGAGCTTTTACTCTTGTTGACTTCAGACAAGCTAAACCCACCCAATTTGATGTTTAATGAGGCTTGATTCCAGGTGAAATCATCAATAGAGTCTAAGCCCAATATCTGGACAAAGGTAGACCGGGTCATGGCATCATGTAGTTTTGCAGCATATTCAAAAGAACAAGGAGACACGCATCTAGCTAAGTGGTTCATCCGAGTCACGTGGCAAAATCTTAGCAAGAGAGTTCCACTCTGAGGGCATCTCACGGACAGACAGACAGACAGACAGACAGACAGACAGACAGACAGACAGACAGACAGACAGACAGACAGACAGACAGACAGACAGACAGACAGACAGACAGACAGACAGACAGACAGACAGACGGATGTCTTCCTCTATCCGTATTGTCCACTCCTCTACATCAACATTATCATTATGGATTGTACGCAATTTTACCTCGATTGCGTCAGCGCTAAGCGTGGTCTATGGTGGCTGTGCACGTTGTGATGTCCATCCACGTTATCAAGAAGACAGACAGGCACGGTTCAGTTTTTGTTTGTTAGTTATCATTGTAAGACCCTGATAGGGTCATCTGTAGTGTATTGTGCATTGCTTAGTTTGCTTTAGCCTGTAATAGTTCTGATTTATGAAAATAAAATACCATTGACAGACAGACAAACAGACAGACAGACAGACAGACAGACAGACGGACAGATAGACAGGTTTAAAAAATAGGCGGTTTTTATAATCAATTAAAATTTTAAAGTTGTCTCTTGTATCAGGGGGGCTTAACAAGGTTGAGTAAGTCGTAACATAGTTGCGGTACTGGAAGTGTCGCAGGAATTAGGCCTTTATAGTTCAACTTGAGAACAGCGGTGAAGGGTAGATTGTGTTGGTTAAAATCCAACGAAAGGCTTTACAGACAGACAGGCATACAGACAGACAACCTGTCAGAATTAAGCAGACTTGCCGCTCTAAACTGGCAGTTTCCATCTCCTTGGACACAGACAGGAAATGATGTGCAGCAGGATAATTATAAAGATAAATAGCAATATTATCAACTACAAAGGACACTACAACAATATCTGAAATCGTGCCCATCGAGAGTTTAGGATAGAGTAGCCCGGATAAAGATAAGATGCTTGTTTGTAAATTTCAGTTTGGGGTACGTTACAAGCAAGCACGCACAAGCATGGTACAAAGTAGCACCTCCTTGACACTACAGGGCAATCATGCCCAATGCGGCACTTAATTAATTAGGCCTGGTACCTTCATAACAACGGTATGGAAAGCAAACTTTGCACCTACTAATCATCCGTCTACTGCTTCCAACATCACTCAAATAACTACTGTTGGTCCAGTAATCCTGATCTAGTATAGGCCTGGTCCAGTGTACATGGAGTAATCTGCAATTTTTACACTGATACTTAATTACCAATATGAACAGCACACATCCCCATATAGTGAATTACTAGCTAGGTCTTTCACTCTTACCATGGTATCAATCCCAATAATGAGTACAACAAGTAAAAAGACTAGAGAATTTCTCTATCTTTAGACGCTTTGGCTACACAAGTCATCCAGAACCTCTCCTTCCAATTGGTACCATCAGTGAGGTTGTCTTCTGCTCGTCTTCCTAACGGCACACAAGAAACCGTTTCTGCTTGTTTTGGGGTGAGGTCACCTGTCTGGATGAGAAATTCTCGGTACCTTCTTGTCATCTCGTTAATGCAGTGTTTGTGAAAGTATGTTGCTGCTGTCTTGTCGTTATCAGGATTCACAACTAGATTGACTTGTAAAAGCGATAATGGCATTACTCCAAATTTGCTTACCAAAATTCTTTGGTCACGTTCTCAATAATGATACCGTTTTCTGGAGTGTTTCGTCCTTCGTGTTCTGGAGCACAACAAACAAGCAGATAAACTGCACCTTCATCTTTCTGGACTTCCTTTTTGATTTCTCGAAAGGTTTTGCGGTCTTTTGTGTTGGTTGGTCCAGGAGTGTCCCAGAAACTAAAAGGAATTTGGTTGGTAAGACATTCAATCTTTTTTTGTCTTTGATTTCACGGTGTAACTTCCTCGTCCCATTCGAGCACTTCCCACATCAGTGGCCAGCTTCCCAGCTAGGGCATTTGCAAGTGTTGACTTTCCTACTTCACTTCTGCCCACACATAGGATGGTGATTGTATGTTGCGTTTCTTTGGATTTTGTAAACAAATTCGAATGTTTCTTCTCGAATATCGACTCTGATGATATTGGCGTAGCTTTTTCATCTTTCCGGTCAGTCTCCATGATTTGTTGGACTCGTTCCAGCAGTTCTTCTTCTAGGATGTTGATGATTCCCGGCTTTTGCTCGGAAAGAAAGAAAAGGAATTTGGCTATAGGTACTTCTCTGCAAGCGCTTATCTTTTCTAGAAGAAATTCCGCTTGTTGCATCCTGTTTTTTTATTGTAAGTCCGCAGGAACGGCCGACCAGAGTGCATCATTTTTGATAACGTCGCATTTTAGCAGTTGATCAGTTACAGTCCCTAGCTTCCACAGCCAGACCATGAACAAAACTAGACAAGTTCTCACCTCTTCTGAGTAAGTTACTGACGTACGTAAACTGTGGGAACAAAGTGTCCTCTGGCACAACACTGTTTTCTTGAGACATGCTAAAATAGAAGTGCTGGCTTCTAGGGCTTGGACATGCGTGTGGGCTTAATTAACAATGAATACAGGTATATTAGATAATTTTCCACATTCAATAATTTTCCACATTCAATTTCACTGTTAGAGAAGAATCAAGGGTCAGTGGGTCTTTCGGCAATTTCAAATTTCAAATTTTCAATTTTTTGTGTTAAAATTTTAAATTTTAATTTAACGTTCCAATTTTAAAAAAATTTGATGGAAAAGTTCTCTAAGCGGATGCGCAGACTATGGAATAGCTTTTGTGGCTACTTTTCAGCTGTTTGAGAAACCTGACGCTATATAGCGAAACAAAAAGACTTTCCAAAAATAGTACAACTAAACCGGAATGTGTCAATAGTTTTGACACGGACTGTAACCAAGAAATAAGAAATGACATAAATTTATGCATTGCAAGGCATGCAAGTCTGCTTAGCTACTTGAACTAAAACGTCATTGTTTTCTGTCCTTAGTTAGAAGTCACAACTTCCATCAAGCTGTCTTGGCGTCTTCATAGTCACCAGTCAGGTTCTCGTTCTCCTTCACTTGTTTCTTGGCTTTGTAACGTTTATAGAAACATATTGCATAGTACGCTGTTGCTATGCATATCCCTATTCCGGTCGCTCCTCCGACTGTGGCTCCAATCATACCTATTGATGCATTAGCTGCTAGAACGCCAGCTGCAGCTTGAGCGCCAGCTGCAACTCGAACTCTAAAAGCAGTACCAATACCAACAGCAATACCAACAGCAGCACCCCTCAGTTGACCATCACTTATGCTCAACATCATCCGAAGCTTATCAATCCCAGTCATGGGTACAGGTAATTGATCAGAATTTAATATGCTTGAACTGGCAAGAATTCCTTGAATATCTTTGGAGGCTCTACGTAAGCAGACCATGCAGAAATTCTTCTTCCACTCGGTACCATCAGGAAGGTAAGTCTGTGCATTTCTTCCCAAAGGCACACAAGGAACCATTTCAGCTTCTCGAGCAGAGAGGCCACTTTTCTCGACCAGAAATTTGCGGTACCTGTTAGTCATCTCAGAAACACAGTGTTTGTGAAAGTATGCTGCTGTTGTTGTTTCATGGTCGGGATCCATGACTAGATTGGCTTGAGTGAAAACAATAACGGCATTATCCCAAATCTTTTTACCAAGTTCCTTGGTCAGGTTCTCAATAATCATGCCATTCTCGGGACGATCTCGTGCCTCATGTGCGGGAGCACAGAAGATGAGCAGATCCAGTTTGTCTCCTTGTTGCTCTACTTCTTGCTTGATGTCTGAAAAAGTCTCGCTATCCTCTGTGTCTTTTGTTGGTCCAGGTGTGTCCCAGAAAGTAAATGGAATATTGTTGCCAAAACATTCAATTCTTTCCACATTTTTTGTAACAGATGTGCCTCCTCGTCCCGTTTGAGCACTGCCTGGGTCAGTTGCAAGCTTTCCGCTTAGAGCATTTGCAAGTGTTGACTTTCCTGCTCCAGTTTTTCCCACACATAGGACGGTGATTGTGCGACTGCATTCCATAGATTGGGCAAGTGAGACAAATTCCCTATCCAGTTCAATTTTCTTTTCAGACCATGATGTTGACACATCAGGTTCTTCAAGTTGCAGGACGTTCCAGTTAGTCTCCATAACGTCTTCAACTCGGGCAAGCAGTCCTTCTTCTAGGATGTTGATGATTCCTCGTTTTCGCACGGAAAGAAAAAAAAGGAAATGAGCTACAGGTACATCTCTGCAAGCACTTATCGCACGAAGAAGTAATTCCGCTTGTTCAACTCTGCTCTTTGATTGTAGATCCTCACGCACCTCCGAGGGTTCTGTTTCATCCTTGATAATGCTGCTTTCCAGTAGTTGATCCAGTATTGTCCCTTCGACAGCCAGAGACTCAGTGAAAGTAGCCAAGTTCTCACTAGGGGTAAGGTAATCCGGGGTAACTCCGACCACACTTTGACAGTTTCCCGGCTGTATCCACGAAGAACTAGGCTCTGGATGTGAAACACTGTTATCGTGAAGAGCAACTTCTACTTATTGTTTTCTTGCGTTGCAATGGACTTACGGCTGCTAGTTACTATACAGTAGACTCGGGAAGTTACTCGCATGCATATCTCTGAATACCCAAGGGCGGGGCAACTCCGATCACTCCTCTGCGCGTCATTTCTGCTGCTGCAAGGTACGCGTTGGTTACATGATTATGATTTAATAGTTATACTGAACACTCTTAATCAGAAACTGAGCTAGTAGCTATGTGCAGGGTAACGTGTGGACGTGCTACGTACAGTGCATCTACTCGCGCTAGCCTTACTCTGATTGATTCTGATATATGTACATTTAGCTGCATTTGGAGCATGTCCAAGGGTCCTCGTCTTCTGGAAGCTCTGAAAGCCCAGCACAATCGTAGTGATACCACCGCCAACAGTGTTCACAACCCACCCAATCTTCTTGCCTCTCATTGCTGTCGTTGTCGAACAATCCTCCGCATCCCTGGCACTTGTTTTCATCTCTTTCTTCTGTTACTGCAGTTTTTCGTTTGCCTTGGCGTGCAGGTTGCTTTCCTTTTTTTGCTTTTGCCAGTCTTTGCTGTTTTCTTTCATCTTGTGCTTTTATTCTAGAGTACGCCTCATGACTTGTTATGACTTCTCCATAGTATGCCAAGTCTACACGAGCAGATGGCTTTGGCCGTGGTGGTGGAATAGGCGTTCTTGTTTTCTGGAACAACTTGGAGAAGTGGTGTCTAAGCTGAAGTTTGATTGCAGGAGTGGTAGCTGCTGTCGGAGAACGAGGGCTCTTGCATGGTGTTCGTGTAGTAACAGCATCTGCTGGACTAATTTTTGCTTGAGGAATGGCTGCAGCTGATGGCTTTGGATATAAACCAGCTCCTCGAAATGCACCTTGAAATTGGTGTGGTTTCATGGATGTGTCTGTCAGCTGTTTTAGTAATTTGGGAAAAATTGTTTTACAGACACCTTGTCCCCTTGTTCTTCGTTTATAGTCGGTCAGAATTTTCTGCCAATTTTTCTTCATGGGAGCAAACACGCCTACATCCAGAGGTTGTAATGCGTGCGTGGTATTTGGAGGCAGGGTTACGAGAATGATGTTGTATTTTCTTGCCACATTGATGACATCCAAGTTGATGTGTGAATAGTGTCCATCGAAAAACAAGATCACGCTGGGGCTAGTATCATCTGTGAAGTCTGAGTCATCACTACGGTCACTGACAAGACTTGGTTCTGTTGTCGTCAGTGTAGTAGATGGCTCTTCATTTTCTGCAATCAGTTTCATCTTCTTGAGCACTGGTATGAAGCCTTTTACAAACCAGCTGTAAAAGTTTTGTTTTTCCATCCACCCGCTGGCTGATACTCCATACATTGCTTCAGTAGGGCCACTAAGGGTCCAGGTATGATACAAGTGCTGAGCTTTATATAGAATATAGGGAGGGATTTTGTCTCCATTGGCATTTCCACCCCAATGGACAGTAATGTATTCACGTCCACTCCCTGCCATGGTCTCATATACAGACTTAGTTCCTCTCCTAGCTAGGACCATTCTAGATGAGGAGGCTGTAGCAAAAGCGGTTTCATCGCAGTTCCAAATTCTTTTGGACAGCTCTTTCTTACTCAGTTTAAACAACCCAGCCTTCCTGTAGATCTTCTCGACAAATTCCATCCAACCCTCAATTCTCTCTTTGGTCAATGCCTTAGCACGTTTCTTTGACAGATGTTGTGGTTTCCTTTGACTCAGTGCACTCTTCCATCGCTTAAAGAAGCCAACAAACCAGTCAGGACCAGGTAAATCATCAGGAAAAGGATTTTCTCTAGCATTTGCTCTAAGGTAATCTGAGATGACGTTGCTGAGACTTGATCTATCAAGGGGAAACCCCATCTCTTGCAGCACAATGCAACATTGCACTATTTCTCTCTCTTCCTGGTAAGTCAAGACTGTTGGCCGTCCACCGTATCGCGTTTTACTGACTCCCTTGTGATGATCGCGAAGGGTTGAGTAGGGAATGCCGTACACAGCTGCCGTCTTCCTTATGCTGTCCTGGTTTTCAGCAAGATCTTGCAGTGCCTTTCTCAGGGCTTCGTCAGAGAACTTGTTCTTAATTCCTTTAGGTTGATAATGTCGTACCATTATTGCAAAGTAAACGAATAAAGCAGATCAGAACGCAAGCGAAGTAAGTCTACGACTGTGACAATGTGATCGAATTTTGGACTCTAAAGGAAGGGCAACGGTGCGTTTTGTCTGCATCAACGTATTTAGTGGTAGAGTGGGTTGCACAAAATAGCATTTAGTCTTTTGGATTGTCTCTAACAAGAAAGTTTTTGGACCGCAAGTTCCGCTACCTAGGTCGTTCTCACAACAAACAAGCCGTTTGAGACACAACGGCAAGGACTTAGTGGTTATGTCACTGCCTGCTAAAACCACGAAGGGTCGTCTACTTACGTGCTGTAATGGGAAAGGCGTACGGTTTTCTCATCAACAACGCTGAGCGGTTTACTGTCACGTGATCGGAGTTACCCCGTGATCGGAGTTACCCCGTATTACCTTACTTAGTAACTCTCGGACGTACTCAAACTGTGGTAACGAAACGTCAGGAGCTGCAGCGTTACCGTCTTGAGACATGACAACGTGCTGAAGAGGCAACTAGCGACTTTCTAATCCAATCTAGTCTTTCCTTCTGATGTTATCCCGTATAAAATCTAGCCACGTGGTGATGGCTGCGCATCCGGGGCTGCAATCCCAACTGTGTCTCTGCATGGGGCGGGGCTCTAAAATATTCTGTTTCTGCATCTAAATTTTAGTTTCAATGGTCCTTAATTGAATAAAATAACAAACATATCATATTAATTTGCCCGGCTTCCGATTTTCATATTACAATCAGACTCGATTTAGGATTATTTTTATTTCTAGATCTTTGTTCATCAAATGTTAGATTAATTGATATTCTTTAAAATGTTATCCTTCTCAGCAGATATTAACTAACTAGTTGTACGGTATACGTAGGCGCCTCGCATTCGTGAGTAACACGTCCAACGGAGTTTCAGACCGTCTACTGAAACGCCGAGTCCTAGCTAGACAATACGTATTTGTTAACGTTGAAACCCTAGCTGGCACGGAAGTAAACATGCAAACTTCCTAGTAGTTTAGATTACGTTTACAGGCCTGGTATAGGTAGTCGTCGTTTTGTGATAGTGATCAAGACAATTGAAATATACAATCTAGGTATGCACTCAGTTCCGTTGTAACGACGGTGGTATGGTATTTACCGACATAGAAATTGATATCGGCAAACATTGACGATCAACAGTGTTAGATGCAGCACAGTGTAGTAAAGGATTGATCATACCAGGCGCAGATCCAGGACTTTTGAAAAGGGGGGTTGCAAATTTTGATAGACCACGCCTACTTCAGTCAACGCATTCGTATCTTTAGAGGTGCAAATGGCCCAGGCTTCTTACAGCTTAGCTAAAGTAAATGGCAACAACTATGGCAACATATCTCCAGCAATGTGTCATGTTATAAACTCCCTAGATCATCAAAACTGTCTAACAGAATCTAACTGCATGATGCATAGACTACTGCTAAATTAATGTTAATTAAACTGCTGTGCAACTATGTCTCTTTCAACCAAAGACTGTATGAACAATGTCCGTGGATGATTTTGTACAAACTTTGTCTGCTGGTACCCAGTTTTTGTAATGCATGGCGATAACTGATAGGTGTGCAAGACGTTTCTCTGCCATGGTAGACCTTGCTTAAATCTTCAGTCTCCTCAGTCGAAAAGAAATGACCTCTCTGGTTCTGCACTTGTGATAGGCAGTGTACATGCTAGCAATAGCAGGCGATGAACATTCGGGTACAACCAAGAGTCACAGGCTCTCAAGGCCAGGAAAAGGTTAATTAATTGTTGGGTATGGCCTTCTCGCACTCTTGCTGTCTTTTCCTTGCTTTTTGAATTTCCTGGTATTTGCTTTGCCATACTGACTGCCGTCTTCTCACTTCACATCCTAGAGATTTCGGGAATGGAAGAATGGCTTTCCATTCATTGGGTGACCTCCGGTCAACGTCGGAACGAACCAGAAGGGTAAGAACTAGACACGACAATGCTCGGACATTATATTGCTCACCATTAGATTGTTCGCTCATCTGAAGAAGCATGCAGGAAGTCTGGGAGGGGTATCGCAACTGATCGTTTGTAGTGGTCAATCGGACTCCGACTATACTAGTAGGTGTATTGCTCCGGTTTTGCTGTAAGTTCGTTCTTTTGGAACAGATTCAACGGATCCAATCCTGTCTGCGAGTCGCAGAATGTCTTGCTACCAGATATCAAAGTGGTTGTGTATATCCTGCTTTGTTGCCTTTATTCTTTCACTTACGTACTGAGTGATCCATTCCCTACGCAACAAAGATATTCTGGTCACGAGTCTGGAGTTTCGCTGCCAGATGTCTCACTTCGTCAAGAATCCGCCTAATTATTTCTAGGTAACCCCCACAACCCCTACCCTAGATCTGCCACTGCATACTGTAAAACGGGACGTGTGAATAGTTGACTGTAGGTGGCATTCAACTCCTGAAGGTGTTTCTTGGTTGTCAAGTACACACAATCACTAGCTACAATACAAAAGGATGGGCGACGGAACTTCATGAAGCATTTTCTTCGCCGTTTGGTCACTTGCACGAATCGTTCTTAGACTCATCTGTAGTCAAACACGGAACAGCCAGAGCATAGATAAAAATGGACAAGTTCTCACTTTGTTCAGGTTGTTTTCCTAGAAAGGCTCTGATGTCAACATAGTCAGCCTCTGACAAAAAACCACTTTCTGGCACAACGGTTGCAGCACTTTCCAATTGCGCCATGCCAACGTCTTGACAAGAAAATTACACAACTTTCGTGCGTCCGTTTGTATAGCATTTAAGCAATACGGGATATTTACGCTGGTTTTCGCGTTTGGTCTTTACATTTAGTTTCAGTGTTGTCTCACGATTATGCGCATGTGCGCCTCGGTATTCCCATTGTACAGTACGTACTAATGCAACTTGAATTCTTTGTTGAGGCATGCCAATGTACCAACAAAGAAAGAAAGTTAGTTACCCACATAACTAGCTCATCTATTAGCTTCTACGAACTGTATATCAATACAAATGTTTCAGTGTGAACCATATTTGTTTCAACATTTGGTTTCAGCATTCATTTGTCAGAAAATGAAGTTACCTGACGTGTACGGACTTTTTCTTTGATCAGATATCAGACTCGGTACCATCAGGCCTATGAAGCTAAGCTTCTTGCGAATACAAGGAACCGTTTCAGCTTTTCCACCAGAGAGGCAACTTTTCTCAACAAGAAATTTGCGGTAGCTATTAGTCATCTCAGAAACACAATGTTTGTGAAAGTATGCTGCTGTTTGTCTGTTTGCTTTATGCCCGGAAGTATAACACTGCGGAAAGATCTGGCTACGCGAGACTCCCATCGGGTGAAAGGGTCAGCAAGGTACTAAATAGATTTAGCGATTTCCACTGTTTCTGGTACTCTCTAACATGTTGTTGTTGTTGTCTTGACGGTTTGCTACTGCATGCGTCTGCTACACCTGCTCCTACTCCGCCCACTACTCCTAGATTGCTGCTCCGATTGGCTGTCCTGCCATAGAAGATCCAGTCCTAACTGCTACTTTGAGAACAGTGGCAAACCCAACAGCAGCACTGCCTATCTCCATATTATCAGTTATCCTTACCACCATGCGAAGCATAACAATCCCAGTCATGGGTTGATCAAATTGAAATCCCACAGCGTCTTTAGAGGTTCTACTTACCTACTTACACAGGTCATTAAAGAAATTCTTCTTCCACTCGGTACCATCAGGTATGTAATGTTCTGCGTTTCTTCCCAGGGGCAGACAAGGAACCATTTCCGCTTCCCTAATTACTTGTCCTGACGAGAAATTTGCTGTACCTATTTGTCATCTCACGAACACTGTGTTTGTGAAAGTATGAAGCTGCGGTCTTTCCTTGTCGATATCCGTGACTAGATTGGCTTGGGTAAAAACAATAACAGCATAATTCAAAATCATTCTGCCAATTTCCTTGGTCAGGTTCTCAATATATATGCTATTCTCGTCATGATGTCATGCTTCGTGTGGGAGTGCACACAAAAGAATTCTTTGCTTACTGTCTGTCCAGGCGTGTCCCAGAAAGTCAACAGACTACCATTGCAAAAACCATATTTTTTGCGTTCCTTGTAATCGTTTTGCTTCCTCGTCCTGTTTGAGCACTAAGTGACCTGTTGGGTCGGTGGCCAGCTTTGCAAGTAGAGCATTTGCAATTGGTGACTTTCCTACTACAGCTTTGCCTACACTGAGGATTGTGAGTGGACGATTGCATACCATAGATTCAGGAAACGAGACAAACATTTTTCTATTTCGATTGCCTCTTCAGACCGTGATGTAGATGTATGAGTTACTTCAGAATGCAGAGTCTTACAGGTTGTCTCTACAGCTTTCTCAACTCGAACAAGCAGTTCTTCTTCTAGTAAGATGTTGATGATTCCAGGTTTTCGTACAGAAAGAAAGACAAGGAAATTGGCTATAGACGTCTAGGTACGTCTCTGCAAGCAGATATCGCATGAAGAAGGAATTTCGCTTGTTACATTCTGCTCTTTGACTGTAGATCCTCACGCACGGCCGAAGGTACGGTTTCATTCATGATAGTGTTGCTTTCTAGCAGTTGATCAGGTATTGTCCCTTCGACTTGGTGAAAATAGTCAAGTTCTCACTTGGGGTTCTTAATAACTCTCGGACATACTCAAACTGTGGTAACGAAACGTCAGAATGTGCATACTGTAAGTGTTTGAGTCATTGAACAAACCAGCCAGCCAGATTCCCGTATGATATCCGGTTTCCGCATTCAGATTCAGTAACCATAGAGAATTTATATAATTGTTAAATGTTTATTTAGTTAGTGTTAGATTAATTGGCATTCAAAATTAATATATAAAATGTTGCCATTTTGGAATATATTAGTAAAAAAATTAAAAATGAGCTAAACATTTATTCCTATCGCTAGAGGAAGGTAATGAAATGACCATATATTTTTACTGAAGTGAGTGTGACGTCATTCTTACCATCTAGTTTTTTTGTAACTAAGAAATAAGATAGATTTATGCAATGCAAGGCATGCAAGTTTGCTTAGCTACTTGAACTAAAACGTCACTATTTTCTGTTCTTAGTTAGAAGTCACAACTTCCATCAAGCTGTGTGGGCGTCTTCATGGTCACCAATCAGGTTCTCGTACTCCTTCACTCGTTCCTTGGCTTTGTAACGTTGATAGAAAGGTATTGCGAAGTATGCTCCTATACCTACTCCTATTCCGCCCACTCCTCCTACTGTGGCTCCAATGATAGCTCCTGGTCCAGTAGGGGCAGCTGCTACAGCACCAGCTGCAATTCCATCTCTAACTGCATTTCCTATACCAGTACCAATACCAACAGCAGCACCCCCCCCCCCACACTGAACCACCAGTTATTCCCAGCATCATCCGAAGCTTATCAATCCCAGTCATGGGTACAGCTAATTGATCTGAATTTAAAATGCTTGACCTGGCAAGAATTCCTCGAATACCTTTGGAGGCTCTTCTTAAGCAGACCATGCAGAAATTCTTCTTCCACTCGGTACCATCAGGAAGGTGGGTCTGTGCATTTCTTCCCAAACGTACACAAGGAACCATTTCAGCTTCTCGAGCAGAGAGACCACTTTTCTCGACGAGAGATTTGCGGTACCTGTTAGTCATCTCAGAAACACAGTGTTTGTGAAAGTATGCTGCTGTTGATGTTTCATGGTGGGAATCCATGACTAGATTGGCTTGAGTGAAAACAATAATGGCATTATCCCAAATCTTTTTACCAAGTTCCTTGGTCAGGTTCTCAATAATCATGCCATTCTTGGGATGATCTCGCGCCTCCTGTGTGGGAACACAGAAGATGAGCAAATCCAGTTTGCCTCCTTGTTTTTTACTTCTTTCTTGATGTCTGAAAAAGTTTTATGATTCTCTGTGTCTTTTGTCGGTCCAGGTGTGTCCAAGAAAGTAAACGGAATATTGTTGCCAAAACATTCAATTATTTTCATCTTTGTTGTTGCAGATGTGCCTCCTCGTCCTGTTTGAGCACTTTCTGGGTCAGTTGCAAGCTTTCCGCTTAGAGCATTTGCAAGTGTTGACTTTCCTACCCCACTTTTGCCCACACATAAGATGGTGATTGGGCGAATGCATTCCATAGATTGAGCAAGTGAGACAAATTTCCTATCCATTTCGATTTTCTTTTCGGACCATGATGCTGACACATCAGGTTCTTCGAGTTGCAGGATGTTCCAGTTAGTCTCCAAAACGTCTTCAACTCGGGCAAGCAGTCCTTCTTCTAGGATGTTGATGATTCCGGGTTTTTGCACGGAAAGAAAGAAAAGGAAATGGACTACAGATACATCTCTGCAAGCACTTATCGCACGAAGAAGTAATTTCGCTTGTTCAATTCAGCTCTTTGATTGTAGGTCCTCACTCACCGCCGAGGGTACAATGCTGCAGGTTCATCCTTGATAATGCTGCTTTCCAGTAGTTGATCAAGTATTGTCCCTTCGACAGCCAGAGACTTGGTGAAAATAGTGAAGTTCTCACTTGATTTTTGTAGTAACTCTCGGACGTACTCAAACTGTTGTAACGAAACGTCAGGAGCTGCAACTGGTTTGATACATGACAACGTTCTGAACCAGACAACTAGCCACTTTCCCTTTCTACTCTATCCTTTTGATGTTATCCCGTCTTATCCGGTTTCCGCATCTAGTTTCAGTAACTAAGTCCTATGACTCTTCTCAACTTTCGGTTTCCATATCACAAATCACACTCGATTTCGAATTTTTTTATTTTTAAATCTTGTTATATTTAGTGTTAGATTAATTGATATTTTAATTTATAATGTTAACGTTTTTAGAGTATATTAATTAATAAAAATCTATAAAATAATTAATTTATTAAAAGCTAGGCAATTCGTATGGCTAAAGTATTTTCAAGCTGTATCCGAACTTTTAAAGTTCTAGTGACTGATCTCCAACAGCAGTATTTTGCAAAACCAATATCAATTTATTAAATAATTAAAGGGTTAAAGATATCTACAAAGACATATCCGGGACACTAAAACAAATGTCGAAGTGCGTACAGTGTACATACACGCCCTGTGAGAACTACGTCTCCTAGATTTGGAATGTGTCGTAATTACCTTAGAACTAGTCTACATATGAGTTGAGGTAATTGTTAAATCACGTGGGTAGTAATGACGTCTTGTTTATTCACAGCTGCAAACATGCATGGAGCCCAGCGCCAACCGAATCTCAATGCAATGTATGCCACTGACACTAAAGTGAAGAGCATTTTGCTACTAAGTTGTATTCCTACTAGTTACTGAAAATCGACTACCAAATTATCGATCAACATGCAAGTGCAAAGAACCTAGCTAGTCAGCAAAAAGAGCATGCATGCAATGAAATCAGCAACTATGCTATGCTAGCAATTAAATCAGCAAATAAGCTAACAGTGAAATCAGTAACCACAGCTTGAATTCTGAATTCTGACAAAGTACACCATTTTCCAACTCAATCAGATTTCTTTTTGTTATCTGAAGATATCTGAGTAAGACGGTTGAGAATGGTGAAGACATCAAACGACTCAACTCCCTCCATCTTGAAAGACAACAATATTGTCATTTCACTTCCAATAATAATATATTTATATCAATTTACCATGTGAAAAAATGCGAGCTTATTCTTGGAGACTCCAGATGTCTCAAGACTTTGTGCACTAAAGCAGATTTTTGGGAGTGTTAGAATGTCAGGGTTGGGTAGTGTTTCGACATCATAGTACAACAACACGTTAGCACCGTCTATCTCTGATGCTATTCCAGCAGTTGTGTTGTCTTCTCGGAAAAAACTGGCAGCAGCCATTGGAATACAATTTTCAGAAATAATCATGGTATTCAGAGATAGATATTCGAGCGAGCCGGAATAGACTGATGTGGAAAATGTAACGACCGAACAATACACTTGACCATGAATCGTAACATTGGCCACACTCCTAGCATTAGCTGCGTATACATAAGCCAACATATATTACGTAGCACAGAAGGTCACGTGACTGGCTTACGTGGTAAACAGTTGCTTAGTCCTGTTAGCATGTCATGTACTTCAACACATGTGTTGTCAAAGACCACATGTTCCGTTTTCTTTTTTTTTGGAGATAAACAAATTAGAATGACTGACCATTCCGTAGATGTGATATATTTGATTACATAATTAATTAATTAATTATAATTTTATAGACACAGTCACCTTTTTGTTGTCAATGTAGATAGTTTCTATAATTTTATCACCGTTTAGTACGTTCGCCATAGTCATGTTGAGTACAGCCCTCTCAGATTTGATGTCGTAGGCTATCATGAAGTTGTCCAATGCGAAGAGTTGAGGAGTGACATGATACATCTGTGCTTGCAATCCAGAGCCTGATATCAGGTAGCTGTAGGGTAAGCAACAGGCCGCATTGGTTGTGTGCGACAAAGACAGAGATACGAGCGCTGCTAACAAGTACATCATTCAACGTGTGACCGGACTTCTGCCTCGTGGGGCCCGGTTCCCATCTTTTTATAGGAGCCAGCACGTGGTCTAACACGTGTATATGCGGACGTGCCCAAACGAGTCAATATAAAGACGTCTGTTACCATAAATAGTTATTAATTATATGGTAATAATTTTTTTGTGGAAGTCAGCAAGTATATCTTTCAACGTGTCCTGGTTTGAACTGTATATACGTGTACCCACGTGTACGTACATGTGGTGCCCAGCTCCCGTATAAGTAAGTGGCGCGCACGTGAATGCAGTATGGGCTCGCGAGTCTAGCAGCAATGTCATAACAGAAGTCGTCTGCGTGCGAGATTCGTATCGTCAATTTCGTAATTGGTTTAAACGAGTCTACATTAGTAGGTAATATTTTAGGCACGAGATGACGCATCTGTTGCATCACGTGTCTAGAGTGACGACTATACAATGTAGTGACGTTTGTTGCCTTGAAAAGTTAATAGTTATATATTAATTAATTAGTTATTTAGCGGATGTCAGCAAATACATCTTTCCACTTGCCCGGGCTTGTAAACAACTGACTCGTCGTGCGCCATTCCCGTATCTAGCTAGATCATGATGATGACACCAGCACGTGGTTGAACACGAGACGACGTAATTAATGTTACGTCATGTGTAGATTTAACTATGATTTTATTGTTAATAAATTAATTAGCGGATGTCGTTCTACAGTAACAAAACACACAATTTTAACATAAAATTGTCAGAAAAAATAACAACAAAACGCAGATACAAATGTTTAAGCCGGAATTTCGAGTCGTCGTCTTGTTGATTACAGGATGTGTTGTTTGCAAACGTACAGACGTCTCCGCTGGGCTCTTGAGCGCTTACAGAGGCCGGAGGAGGGTTTCAGACCAGTCTAAGTGCCTCGGAGCTCCAATGCACGGTAACACACGTTAAACTTCGTTGTGACAACATGAGTGACTTGCTGTTGCTAAACGCAAGCAAGACGAGACCGAAGTCAATCAACTTAGCAAACAAGCGTCTCGATCGCTTTCCTGCTCTTATCAGCAAACTACAGACTCTTCAGTCAGTCAGCTTCAAGAACAACTCTCTCACTTCTCTGTGTGATAAAATCACTCATCTCAAAGAGGTATTAAATACATATCAACGAACATTGAAACAATTTATAAAGTTAAATTTTGGAGAGTCCGTACACAACGATTAAAAAATAGATGGTACTGGTACTTTACTTATTTGATTAATTAATATTTAGATTATTGGTATGAGTTTGTTTGTTATTTTTATCTCCTAAGTACTTAAAGCGTACAATTTTAATGTTTCCATTGTTATTTATTTATAAGCTTATTAGTATATTGGATTATTTTTGCAGGGCTTTATATCTTTTTGCAAACATTGAAAATACCAGAAACAAGAAAATTGCATGCTCTTTACCTCTCGAGGAAGTTGTGTTTCATCTGGTTTGTTTTTGGCTGGTTCGTTTGCTTGTTTGTAGACAGAATTACTAAAAGTGTGTTGATTGATTTTGATGAAATTTGACAGGGTTACAGAACTTTAATAGAGGAAGAATATCAGTTATTTCTAAGAATTAATGTGATGTTATTTACACAGCTAAGGTAGTCTCTTGTACGTAGTCAGACCCTTTTCCCACGTCATACTTCCACAAAACCCTTTGTCAATTTTATCAGTAATTACTATTTACATGACAAATTGTATTTATTTGTTAAAATGAAGTGGTAAAATGCTCATACAGTGTGTGGTGTGGTTGAATGGTAGTCGTGTAATTTACATGTTGTGCTTGTTTTTCTTGGTAATTAGAGCTTCCTAATGCGGTTTTGTTTGGCAGCTGACATCTGTAAATCTTGGTAATAACCATCTGTCGTGTGTCCCCGATCAGCTTAGTTTCCTTCCTAAGTTCAACATTTTACACTTGTTTGGAAACCATATTTGTGAACTTGCTCCGAATGTTGTCAGTAAGTGTTTACCTTAATTTCTGTTTATTACTTTGTATTAAGATATTGGTCGGTTATGTGCATGAATAGTTTCTTTGCAAGGACTGACTCTTTTGAACTTGAATGATAATCTTCTTGAGTATTTTATTGTGATTGAAATGCATGTGTAATACTATAGGATAGAAAGACTGTTGTAGTATCTTTTGGCATACATGTATCTTTACTTTGATATCTTCATATGTAATATATTTACATGTAATATATATATATATATATATATATATATATGTTTTCATTTAATTTCCTGACCATTTTTATAATTTTTTTTGAATATGAAATAGTGTCCTTTGGACATTGGTTAACATATAATATCATGCCAATTTTTGTCAGATGTATGGTTACAATTACAATTGACAGTAATTGTAATTGTAATTGTAATTACAATTACAATTAATTAAGCTTCCAAGAGTCAATAATTATTGTTGTAGTTTTGACAGTAGAAAATCATATTGTAACGTTTCTAGACTAACAATACTTAGTCGCTTAAGTCTGTTTTTCTTATTGAACAGTACAATGCAGGCAGATTGCAATGCATAGTGTGCAGTTGTCAATGCATGCATATAGCTTTTCTACTAGGCTATCCAATTTGTTTATCTGTTGTAAGCGTGCTCGTAAATTGTTTTCGTTATGACAAGAATCACCGATAGTAATATATGTCCTTGATCATGTGCTATCAATTCTGACTGTTTTGTCAACATCATGAACAACGACTTTGTAACTACTACAATGGTGAATCCAGGATTTTAAAGAGAGTTTTTATCGGTTATAACATGGTCACATCTTAATGTGTCAACTTGAAAACTATTAGATATACATTACTGTATCGTGAACATGTGGTTGAGTCTTGCTCGCAACCAACTGACTGTCCTACCACCTGAAATTGTCAGTCTTGATGAGCTAAGAGAACTTAACATGTCTGACAATCTACTAACACTGTAAGGTGTGGGACTCAGTTGCCATCTCATTCACTATAGTGTAATTGTATTACAGCTTGCCTAATGAAATTAGTCATTTGAAGAAGTTGAAAAAGTTGTACTTACAGAAGAACAAACTTCCAAGATTGAACCATGTGGGTACTGCTATTTGTTTGATTTGATTGATTATGTTTAATGCATAATTTTAAACGTCACTAATTTAAATTTATATGTTATTTGTTTAGAATATTGAAGGCTGTGTAGCATTATTGGTATTAGATGTATCTGTCAATGAACGTGTTTCCTTTCCATACGAGGTTTGTTTCATTTCCTTCATCTGTTAGTATGTTCACAGTATGAGCCATGCATCTGTATCTGCATATCCTTGTATATCATCAACATTATTAGCCTTGTCCCCAGACTCACGTGAGGTTGGCATTGTCTGGTTCCCGTATGACACCTCCAACATACGGGAACCAGACACTGCCAAACTCACGTGAGTCTGGGGCCGTGTCTAAACATTATATTGTCCAATAGATTAAGTATCTGTCACAGAATGAGTTGTACTGCGAAGCTAACCCTCTGCTACAAGAACTTCCAGTTTCATCAGAACAAGAGGACGAAGTATTGTGCCTTTGAGTAATGAATTCAGTTGAGAGTCAACAGTCAATATGATGTAATGTGATTTCTTCTAATAGGAAGCTGCTGCTCGTATTGTGCTAAAAAGCTTGAAAGATAGGTAATTGTTTTATTCGTGATTACTACTATAATATAATTAGTGTATATACATATATATATATATATATATATATATATATATATATATATATATATATATATATATATATATATATATATATATATATAACTACTATGTAGTAATTAATTTTATTGTTAATTTGGCTTTGATCCTTTTTAATTTGTGGCTTTCTATCTTCTTCCGCTTTCTACATTCATAATCATCATATTCAGTTAATGTCAATATTTTTATGGTTAAGTATGTTTTATGTGTGTTTGTGTCCTCTTTTACTGCAGAACTTCTCGTTCACGTGTCTTATTGAAATTTCATCCAGAGCTGAGAAAATCACTTGCAGCCACTCGGAAGGGTGCTGTATGTAGAGAGTCATTTTTGAATACGTGGCTGGAGTGTGTACAATTTGTTAGCAGTCGCAAAGTATATAACATCTCACATACAGTTTACCCTATCAGGTAATGGTCGTTTGTTGTCTAGGTGCTTGGAGTAAAGAATAATGCAGGAGTTATACCACTTCGAGTTCTACTGTGTTCCTATCGATGTTTCAATGTTGGAACACATAACTATTATGGAGTCGCATTGCCTTGAGGTACAGGAAAGGGATATTATGACGTTTGTAAAATTAACTGAAGTTTGTCAGACAGGTAATAGTGATGGTTGTGCTTCTGCAGCATGTAGTAGAATTTCTTCCATTACGGTTTCATTATATTGATACTGTCAGGTTGCATGGAGTCAGAAGATATACTGTAGATGTAAAAAAGTAAGGAGTAGTGAGAAGAGGCCACGAATTCATGTTACAGTGTTTGTGAATAGGCACACATATGCACCTTCATGCGCACGTGCACACACACACACACACACGTATTGGAGTTGTTTAATATCATATGATCATATCATACGTTTACAATTTCAATCGATCTTATTGCAAATTATCATTACCTCAAATGTTTCATTAGAGTTTGAGCACATTCATTTGGCGTCTATCATACAGGAATAGCTAAACAAACAATTGAATTTTTCAAGTTTACAGTTTAGGTGATATACTCATTCATCGACAGCAGGCTTCGGGCACATAAACTCTATATGGGTTCATAGTTACTGCCTTTGTAGCATTTCATAGCTTTCCAAGTAGACTTAGGACCGGATCCAGATTGGGGAGTTAAGTGGTTTCAACCCCCTCATTTCCAATAGGCGTGGTTCAATAATTTCTTATATTTTTATTAGAAAAGAGAAAATTAGTAATGCTATAAATTACTGCTACCAGGTCAACCCCCTCTTTCGAAACTTTGTGGATCCGGGCCTGAACTGTAGAGCATTTGCAAGCGTTGACTTTTTCTACTCCAGCTTTGCCTACACAGAGGATGGTGACTGGACAATTGTATTTCATAGATTCTGCAAGCGAGACAAACAATTTTTCCATTTTGATTGCCTCTTCAGACCCTGATGTTGATGTATGAGACTCTGATGTTGATGTGTGAGTTAGTTCAGAATGCAGCATCTTCCAGGTAGTCTCTATAGGTTTCTCAACTCGGACAAGTAGTGCTTCTTCTAGAAGGTTGATGATTCCAGGTATTTGGACAGAAAGAACAAATACATATGGGAATTTACTATAGACGTCTAGATAGGTCTCTCCAAGCACTTATCATGTCAAGAAGGAATTCCGCTTGTTGCATTCTGCTCTTTGATTGTAGATCCTCACGCAAGGCCGAGAGTATGGTTTCATTCCTGATAGTGTTGCTTTCTAGCAGTAGATCAAGTTTTGTCCCTTCCACAGGCAGAGACTTGGTGCAAATAGTCAAGTTCTCACTTGGGGTTCCTAATAACTCTCGGACGTACTCAAACTATGGTAACAAAACGTCAAGATCGGCATACTATTTTGAGACATCGAACGGGCTGACAAACCAGCTAGCCAGTTTCTCGTATGAGATCCGGCTCCGCATTCAGTTTCAGTAACCTCAGAGAATTCATACGATTCTTAAATGTTTATTTAGTTAGTGTTAGATTAATTGGTATTCAAAATTGATATATAGAATGTTACCATTTTTGGAATATATTAGTAAAAGAATTTATAATTAAGAGATAAACAATTATTCGTATGGCTAAGGCAAGGTATATTCTCAAAGTAATGAAATGACCATACAATATATTATTTCAGAAGCAAGTGTGACGTCATTTTTACCATCTAAATTTTTGTACAGTCCGCGTCAAAACTATTGACACATTTACGCTTGGAGGCGTGGCCATGTGTAGCGTGAGCAGAAACGCATCCGTTTTCACGTGATGTCCGTTTTCTAGCTAGAAAAGAACTATTGTGTATGCTCGTAGGTTCGTTAGACTTTTGGAAACACACAAGTGCGCATCAGTAGCTTGTGTCCTCCTTTCATTTTTTGATAGCATTTCCCAAGCCAGCTAGACAAGGCGCATTCGGCTACACATGCGTTCGATGTATGGCAACAGATCACAAAGTGGGAGCAACTGCCACTCCACCTGGATCGCGTCTTCAAATTTATGAACGTTTTGAGGCGTACGAAGCTCAACACGCCGCTTGATGATCGTCCAGAGGTTTTCTATTAGTGCAAGATCTAGTAAGATAGCGGGCCAATCATGACCGTGACACGCCCAGAATCTCGTTAGCTTCACTAGCGGAATTTTCTTAGGCATAGTGTAGCGATACCCTGCGTCATGAAGTTCTCTTCTGCTGGTGGAAGAACTGACAAGTCCTTCCTGCGCTGCTAGCTGATGGGCAAGTTTGTTTGCTGATTTCGTTGTTCCTTGTGTGCGCCATGTTCACTAGGCTGTTCGATGGTTTTCAGCTAGTTTTTTGGTCTTCCGCGGGAAGCTCTACGTTCTCCAGCGTCCAATCTTTTGAGATTTCAGTAAACATTAGAGCGAGAAACACGTAAAAGTTGGGAGATCGTAGATGGCTTCTTTGTACCAGAGCAGTATATAGTAACAGAATATCGCGGCGTTGTCTTTCACGACTCATTTTACAATGGAAAAGTTCTCTAAGTGGATGCGCAGACTATGGAATAGCTTTTGTGACTACTTTTCAGCTGTTTGAGAAATCTGGCGCTATATAGCAAAACAAAAAGACTTTCCAAAATAGTACAATTAAACCGGAATGTGTCAATAGTTTTGACGCGGACTGTAACCAAGAAATAAGAAATGACATAAATTTATGCATTGCAAGGCATGCAAGTCTGCTTAGCTACTTGAACTAAAACGTCATTGTTTTCTGTCCTTAGTTAGAAGTCACAACTTCCATCAAGCTGTCTGGGCGTCTTCATAGTCACCAGTCAGGTTCTCGTTCTCCTTCACTTGTTTCTTGCTTTGTAACGTTTATAGAAACGTATTGCATAGTACCCTGCTATGCATACCCCTATTCCGGTCGCTCCCACTCCCACTGTGGCTCCAATCATACCTGTTGATGCATTAGCTGCTAGAACAGCAGCTGCAACTTGAGCGCCAGCTGCAACTCGAACTCTAAAAGCAGCACCAATACCAACAGCAATACCAACAGCAGCACCCCTCAGTTGACCATCACTTATGCTCAACATCATCCGAAGCTTATCAATCCCAGTCATGGGTACAGGTAATTGATCAGAATTTAAGATGCTTGAACTGGCAAGAATTCCTCGAATATCTTTGGAGGCTCTACGTAAGCAGACCATGCAGAAATTCTTCTTCCACTCGGTACCATCAGGAAGGTAAGTCTGTGCATTTCTTCCCAAAGGCACACAAGGAACCATTTCAGCTTCTTGAGCAGAGAGGCCACTTTTCTCGACCAGAAATTTGCGGTACCTGTTAGTCATCTCAGAAACACAGTGTTTGTGAAAGTATGCAGCTGTTGTTGTTTCATGGTCGGGATCCATGACTAGATTGGCTTGAGTGAAAACAATAACGGCATTATCCCAAATCTTTTTACCAAGTTCCTTGGTCAGGTTCTCAATAATCATGCCATTCTCGGGACGATCTCGTGCCTCGTGTGCGGGAGCACAGAAGATGAGCAGATCCGGTTTGCCTCCTTGTTGCTCTACTTCTTGCTTGATGTCTGAAAAAGTCTCGCTATCCTCTGTGTCTTTTGTTGGTCCAGGTGTGTCCCAGAAAGTAAATGGAATATTGTTGCCAAAACATTCAATTCTTTCCACATTTTTTGTAACAGATGTGCCTCCTCGTCCCGTTTGAGCACTGCCTGGGTCAGTTGCAAGCTTTCCGCTTAGAGCATTTGCAAGTGTTGACTTTCCTGCTCCAGTTTTTCCCACACATAAGACGGTGATTGGGCGACTGCATTCCATAGATTGGGCAAGTGAGTCAAATTCCCTATCCATTTCGATTTTCTTTTCAGACCATGATGTTGACACATCAGGTTCTTCAAGTTGCAGGACATTCCAGTTAGTCTCCATAACGTCTTCAACTCGGGCAAGCAGTCCTTCTTCTAGGATGTTGATAATTCCGGGTTTTTGCAAGGAGAGAAGAAAAAGGAAATGGGCTACAGGTACCTCTCTGCAAGCACTTATCGCACGAAGAAGTGATTTCGCTTGTTCAATTCTGCTCTTTGATTGTAGGTCCTCACGCACCGCCGAGGGTATGGTTTCATCCTTGATAATGCTGCTTTCCAGTAGTTGATCGAGTATTGTCCCTTCGACAGCCAGAGACTTGGTGAAAGTAGTCAAGTTCTCACTTGGTTTTTGTAGTAACTCTCGGACGTACTCAAACTGTAGTAACGAAACGTCAGGAGCTGCAGCGTTACCGTCTTGAGACATGACAACGTGCTGAAGAGGCAACTAGCGACTTTCTAATCTAATCTAGTCTTTCCTTCTGATGTTATCCCGTATAAAATCTAGCCACGTGGTGATGGCTGCGCATCCGGGGCTGCAATCCCAACTGTGTCTGCATAGGGCGAGGCTCTAAAATATTCTGTTTCTGTATCTAAAATTTTAGTTTCAATAGTCCTTAATTCAATAAAATAACAAACTATATCATATTAATTTGCCCGGCCTCCAATTTTCATATTACAATCAGACTCGATTTAGGATTATTTTATTTCTAGATCTTTGTCTATCAAATGTTAGATTAATTGATATTTTTTAAAATGTTATCCTTCTCAGCAGATATTAACTAACTAGTTGTACGGTATACGTAGGCGCCTCGCATTCGTGAGTAACACGTCCAACGGAGTTTTCAGACCGTCTACTGAAACGCCGAGTCCTAGCTAGACAATACGTATTTGTTAACGTTGAAACCCTAGCTGTCACGGAAGTAAACATGCAAACTTCCTAGTAGTTTAGATTACGTTTACAGGCTTGGTATAGGTAGTCGTCGTTTTGTGATAGTGATCAAGACAATTGAAATATACAATCTAGGTATGCACTCAGTTCCGTTGTAACGACGGTGGTATGGTATTTACCGACATAGAAATTGATATCGGCAAACATTGACGATCAACAGTGTTAGATGCAGCACAGTGTAGTAAAGGATTGATCATACCAGGCGCGGATCCAGGACTTTTGAAAAGGGGGGTTGCAAATTTTGATAGACCACGCCTACTTCAGTCAACGCATTCGTATCTTTAGAGGTGAAAATGACCCAGGCTTCTTACAGCTTAGCTAAAGGAAATGGCAACAACTATGGCAACATATCTCTAGCAATGTGTCATGTTATAACTCCCTAAATCATCAAAACTGTCTAACAGAATCTAACTGCATGATGCATAGACTACTGCTAAATTAATGTTAATTAAACTCCTGTGCAACTGTGTCTCTTTCAACCAAAGACTGTATGAACAATGTCCGTGGATGATTTGTACAAACTTTGTCTGCTGGTACCCAGTTTTTGTAATGCATAGCGATAACTGATAGGTGTGCAAGACGCTTCTCTGCCATGGTAGACCTTGCTTAAATCTTCAGTCTCCTCAGTCGAAAAGAAATGACCTCTCTGCTTCTGCACTTGTGATAGGCAGTGTACATGCTAGCAATAGCAGGCGATGAACATTCGGGTACAAGCAAGAGTCACAGGCTCTCAAGGCCAGGAAAAGGTTAATTAATTGTTGGGTATGGCCTTCTCGCACTCTTGCTGTCTTTTCCTTGCTTTTTGAATTTCCTGGTATTTGCTTTGCCATACTGACTGCCGTCTTCTCACTTCACATCCTAGAGACTTCGGGAATGGAAGAATGGCTTTCCATTCATTGGGTGACCTCCAGTCAACGTCGGAACGAACCAGAAGGGTAAGAACTAGACATGACAATGCTCGGACATTATATTGCTCACCATTAGATTGTTCGCGCATCTGAAGAAGCATGCAGGAAGTCTGGGAGGGGTATCGCAACGGATCGTTTGTAGTGGTCAATCGGTCTCCGACTATACTAGTAGGTGTATTGCTCCGGTTTTGCTGTAAGTTCGTTCTTTTGGAACAGATTCAACGGATCCAATCCTGTCTGCGAGTCGCAGAATGTCTTGCTACCAGATGTCAAAGTGGTTGTGTATATCCTGCTTTGTTGCCTTTATTCTTTCACTTACGTACTGAGTGATCCATTCCCTACGCAACAAAGATATTCTGGTCACGAGTCTGGAGTTTCGCTGCCAGATGTCTCACTTCGTCAAGAATCCGCCTAATTATTTCTAGGTAACCCCCACAACCCCTACCCTAGATCTGCCACTGCATACTGTAAAACGGGACGTGTGAATAGTTGACTGTAGGTGGCATTCAACTCCTGAAGGTGTTTCTTGGTTGTCAAGTACACACAATCACTAGCTACAATACAAAAGGATGGGCGACGGAACTTCATGAAGCATTTTCTTCGCCGTTTGGTCACTTGCACGAATCGTTCTTAGACTCATCTGTAGTCAAACACGGAACAGCCAGAGCATAGATAAAAATGGACAAGTTCTCACTTTGTTCAGGTTGTTTTCCTAGAAAGGCTCTGATGTCAACATAGTCAGCCTCTGACAAAAAACCACTTTCTGGCACAACGGTTGCAGCACTTTCCAATTGCGCCATGCCAACGTCTTGACAAGAAATTACACAACTTTCGTGCGTCCGTTTGTATAGCATTTAAGCAATACGGGATATTTACGCTGGTTTTCGCGTTTGGTCTTTACATTTAGTTTCAGTGTTGTCTCACGATTATGCGCATGTGCGCCTCGGTATTCCCATTGTACAGTACGTACTAATGCAACTTGAATTCTTTGTTGAGGCATGCCAATGTACCAACAAAGAAAGAAAGTTAGTTACCCACATAACTAGCTCATCTATTAGCTTCTACGAACTGTATATCAATACAAATGTTTCAGTGTGAACCATATTTGTTTCAACATTTGGTTTCAGCATTCATTTGTCAGAAAATGAAGTTACCTGACGTGTACGGACTTTTTCTTTGATCAGATATCAGACTCGGTACCATCAGGCCTATGAAGCTAGGCTTCTTGCGAATACAAGGAACCGTTTCAGCTTTTCCACCAGAGAGGCAACTTTTCTCAACAAGAAATTTGCGGTAGCTATTAGTCATCTCAGAAACACAATGTTTGTGAAAGTATGCTGCTGTTTGTCTGTTTGCTTTATGCCCGGAAGTATAACACTGCGGAAAGATCTGGCTACGCGAGACTCCCATCGGGTGAAAGGGTCAGCAAGGTACTAAATAGATTTAGCGATTTCCACTGTTTCTGGTACTCTCTAACATGTTGTTGTTGTTGTCTTGACGGTTTGCTACTGCATGCGTCTGCTACACCTGCTCCTACTCCGCCCACTACTCCTAGATTGCTGCTCCGATTGGCTGTCCTGCCATAGAAGATCCAGTCCTAACTGCTACTTTGAGAACAGTGGCAAACCCAACAGCAGCACTGCCTATCTCCATATTATCAGTTATCCTTACCACCATGCGAAGCATAACAATCCCAGTCATGGGTTGATCAAATTGAAATCCCACAGCGTCTTTAGAGGTTCTACTTACCTACTTACACAGGTCATTAAAGAAATTCTTCTTCCACTCGGTACCATCAGGTATGTAATGTTCTGCGTTTCTTCCCAGGGGCAGACAAGGAACCATTTCCGCTTCCCTAATTACTTGTCCTGACGAGAAATTTGCTGTACCTATTTGTCATCTCACGAACACTGTGTTTGTGAAAGTATGAAGCTGCGGTCTTTCCTTGTCGGTATCCGTGACTAGATTGGCTTGGGTAAAAACAATAACAGCATAATTCCAAATCATTCTGCCAATTTCCTTGGTCAGGTTCTCAATAATTAGGCTATTCTCGTCATGATGTCATGCTTCGTGTGGGAGTGCACACAAAAGAATTCTTTGCTTACTGTCTGTCCAGGCGTGTCCCAGAAAGTCAACAGACTACCATTGCAAAAACCATATTTTTTGCGTTCCTTGTAATCGTTTTGCTTCCTCGTCCTGTTTGAGCACTAAGTGACCTGTTGGGTCGGTGGCCAGCTTTGCAAGTAGAGCATTTGCAATTGGTGACTTTCCTACTACAGCTTTGCCTACACTGAGGATTGTGAGTGGACGATTGCATACCATAGATTCAGCAAACGAGACAAACATTTTTCTATTTCGATTGCCTCTTCAGACCGTGATGTAGATGTATGAGTTACTTCAGAATGCAGAGTCTTACAGGTTGTCTCTACAGCTTTCTCAACTCGAACAAGCAGTTCTTCTTCTAGTAAGATGTTGATGATTCCAGGTTTTCGTACAGAAAGAAAGACAAGGAAATTGGCTATAGACGTCTAGGTACGTCTCTGCAAGCAGATATCGTATGAAGAAGGAATTTCGCTTGTTACATTCTGCTCTTTGATTGTAGATCCTCACGCACGGCCGAAGGTACGGTTTCATTCATGATAGTGTTGCTTTCTAGCAGTTGATCAAGTATTGTCCCTTCGACTTGGTGAAAATAGTCAAGTTCTCACTTGGGGTTCTTAATAACTCTCGGACATACTCAAACTGTAGTAACGAAACATCAGAATGTGCATACTGTAAGTGTTTGAGTCATTGAACAAACCAGCCAGCCAGATTCCCGTATGATATCCGGTTTCCGCATTCAGATTCAGTAACCATAGAGAATTTATATAATTGTTAAATGTTTATTTAGCTAGTGTTAGATTAATTGGCATTCAAAATTAATATATAAAATGTTGCCATTTTGGAATATATTAGTAAAAAAATTAAAAATGAGCTAAACATTTATTCCTATCGCTAGAGGAAGGTAATGAAATGACCATATATTTTTACTGAAGTGAGTGTGACGTCATTCTTACCATCTAGTTTTTTGTAACTAAGAAATAAGATAGATTTATGCATTATAAGGCATGCAAGTTTGCTTAGCTACTTGAACTAAAACGTCACTATTTTCTGTTCTTAGTTAGAAGTCACAACTTCCATCAAGCTGTGTGGGCGTCTTCATGGTCACCAATCAGGTTCTCGTACTCCTTCACTCGTTCCTTGGCTTTGTAACGTTGATAGAAAGGTATTGCGAAGTATGCTCCTATACCTACCCCTATTCCGCCCACTCCTCCTACTGTGGCTCCAATGATAGCTCCTGGTCCAGTAGGGGCAGCTGCTAGAGCACCAGCTGCAATTCCAACTCTAACTGCATTTCCTATACCAGTACCAATACCAACAGCAGCACCCCCCCCCCACTGAACCACCAGTTATTCCCAGCATCATCCGAAGCTTATCAATCCCAGTCACGAGTACAGCTAATTGATCTGAATTTAAAATGTTTGACCTGGCAAGAATTCCTCGAATACCTTTGGAGGCTCTTCTTAAGCAGACCATGCAGAAATTCTTCTTCCACTCGGTACCATCAGGAAGGTGAGCCTGTGCATTTCTTCCCAAAGGTACACAAGGAACCATTTCAGCTTCTCGAGCAGAGAGACCACTTTTCTCGACGAGAGATTTGCGGTACCTGTTAGTCATCTCAGAAACACAGTGTTTGTGAAAGTATGCTGCTGTTGATGTTTCATGGTGGGGATCCATGACTAGATTGGCTTGAGTGAAAACAATAATGGCATTATCCCAAATCTTTTTACCAAGTTCCTTGGTCAGGTTCTCAATAATCATGCCATTCTTGGAATGATCTCGCGCCTCCTGTGTGGGAACACAGACGATGAGCAAATCCAGTTTGCCTCCTTGTTTTTTACTTCTTTCTTGATGTCTGAAAAAGTTTTATGATCCTCTGTGTCTTTTGTCGGTCCAGGTGTGTCCAAGAAAGTAAACGGAATATTGTTGCCAAAACATTCAATTATTTTCATCTTTGTTGTTGCAGATGTGCCTCCTCGTCCTGTTTGAGCACTTTCTGGCTCAGTTGCAAGCTTTCCGCCTAGAGCATTTGCAAGTGTTGACTTTCCTACCCCACTTTTGCCCACACATAAGATGGTGATTGGGCGAATGCATTCCATAGATTGAGCAAGTGAGACAAATTTCCTATCCATTTCGATTTTCTTTTCGGACCATGATGCTGACACATCAGGTTCTTCGAGTTGCAGGATGTTCCAGTTAGTCTCCAAAACGTCTTCAACTCGGGCAAGCAGTCCTTCTTCTAGGATGTTGACGATTCCGGGATTTTGCACGGAAAGAAAGAAAAGGAAATGGACTACAGATACATCTCTGCAAGCACTTATCGCACGAAGAAGTGATTTCGCTTCTTCAATTCAGCTCTTTGATTGTAGGTCCTCACTCACCGCCGAGGGTACAATGCTGCAGGTTCATCCTTGATAATGCTGCTTTCCAGTAGTTGATCAAGTATTGTCCCTTCGACAGCCAGAGACTGGTGAAAGTAGTGAAGTTCTCACTTGATTTTTGTAGTAACTCTCGGACGTACTCAAACTGTTGTAACGAAACGTCAGGAGCTGCAACTGGTTTGATACATGACAACGTTCTGAACCAGACAACTAGCCACTTTCCCTTTCTACTCTATCCTTTTGATGTTATCCCGTCTTATCCGGTTTCCGCATCTAGTTTCAGTAACTAAGTCCTATGATTCTTCTCAACTTCCGGTTTCCATATCACAAATCACACTCGATTTCGGATTTTTTTATTTTTAAATCTTGTTATATTTAGTGTTAGATTAATTGATATTTTAATTTATAATGTTAACGTTTTTAGAGTATATTAATTAATAAAAATCTATAAAATAATTAATTTATTAAAAGCTAGGCAATTCGTATGGCTAAAGTATTTTCAAGCTGTATCCGAACATCTAACGTTCTAGTGACTGATCTCCAACAGCAGTATTTTGCAAAACCGATATCAATTTATTAAATAATTAAAGATATCTAGAAAGAATATATCCGGGAAACTAAAACAGATGTCGAAGTGCGTACAGTGTACATACACGCCCTGTGAGAACTACGTCTCCTAGATTTGGAATGTGTCGTAATTACTTTAGAACTAGTCTACATATGAGTTGAGGTAATTGTTAAATCACGTGGGTAGTAATGACGTCTTGTTTATTCACAGCTGCAAACATGCATGGAGCCCAGCGCCAACCAACTCTCAATGCAATGTATGCCACTGACACTAACGTGAAGAGCATTTTGCTAGTAAGTTGTATTCCTACTAGTTACTGAAAATCGACTACCAAATCATCAATCAACATGCAAGTGCAAAGAACCTAGCTAGTCAGCAAAAAGAGCATGCATGCAATGAAATCAGCAACTATGCTATGCTAGCAATGAAATCAGCAAATAAGCTAACAGTGAAATCAGTAACCACAGCTTCAATTCTGAATTCTGACAAAGTACACCATTTTCCAACTCAATCAGATTTCTTTTTGTCAGCTGAAGATATCTGAGTAAGACGGTTGAGAATGGTGAAGACATCGAACGACTCGACTCCCTCCATCTTGAAAGACAACAATATTGTCATTTCACTTCCAATAATAATATATTTATATCAATTTACCATGTGAAAAAATGCGAGCTTATTCTTGGAAACTCCAGATGTCTCAAGACTTTGTGCACTAGAGCAGATCTTTGGGAGTGTTAGAATGTCAGGGTTGGGTAGTGTTTCGACATCATAGTACAACAACACGCCAGCACCGTCTATCTCTGATGCTATTCCAGCAGTTGTGTTGTCTTCTCGGAAAAAACTGGCAGCAGCCATTGGAATACAATTTTCAGAAATAATCATGGTAGTCAGAGATAGATATTCGAGCGAGCCGGAATCGACTGATGTGGAAAATGTAACGACCGAACAATACACTTGGCCATGAATCGTAACATTGGCCACACTCCTAGCATTAGCTGCGTATACATAAGCCAACATATATTACGTAACACAGAAGATCACGTGACTGGCTTACGTGGTAAACAGTTGCTTAGTTTTGTTAGCATGTCAGGTACTTCAACACATGTGTTGTCAAAGACCACATGTTCCGTTTTCTTTTTTTGGAGATAAACAAATTAGAATGACTGACCATTCCGTAGATGTGATATATTTGATTACATAATTAATTAATTAATTATAATTTTATAGACACAGTCACCTTTTTGTTGTCAATGTAGATAGTTTCTATAATTTTTTCACCGTTTAGTACGTTCGCAATAGTCATGTTGAGTACAGCCCTCTCAGATTTGATGTCGTAGGCTATCATGAAGTTGTCCAATGCGAAGAGTAGAGGAGTGACATGATACATCTGTGCTTGCAATCCAGAGCCTGATATCAGGTAGCTTTTGTATGGTAAGCAACAGGCCGCATTGGTTGTGTGCGACAAAGACAGAGTTACGATCGCTGCTAACAAGTACATCATTCAACGTGTGACCGGACTTCTGCCTCGTGGGGCCCGGTTCCCATCTTTATATGGGAGCCAGCACGTGGTCGAGCACGTGTATATGCGGGCGTGCCCAAACGAGTCGATATAAAGACGTCTGTTACCATAAATAGTTATTAATTATATGGTAATAATTTTTTGTGGAAGTCAGCAAGTATATCTTTCAACCTGTCCTGGTTTGAACTGTATATACGTGTACCCACTTGTACGTACACGTGGTGCCCAGTTCCCGTATAATGACGTGCGCGCACGTGAATGCAGTATGACTCGTGAGTCTAGCAGCAATGTCATAACAGTAGTCGTCTGCATGCGAGATTCGTATCGTCAATTTCGTAATTGGTTTAAACGAGTCTACGTTAGTAGGTAATATTTTAGGCACGAGATGACGTATCTGTTACATCACGTGTCTACAGTGACGACTTTCCAATGTAGTGCAGTTGTTGCCATGAAAAGTTAATAATTATATATTAATTAATAAAATATTTAGCCGATGTCAGCAAGTACATCTTTCAACTTGCCCAGGCTTGTAAAAACTGTCTCGTCGTGCCCCATTCCCTTATCTAGCTAGATCATGATGATGACACCAGCACGTGGTCGAACACGAGACGACGTAATTAATGTTACATCATGTGTAGATTTAACTATGATTTTTTTTGTTAATAAATTAATTATTGGATGTCTTTTTACAGTAACAAAACACAATTTTAACATAAAATTGTCAGAAAAAAATAACAACAAAACGCAGATACAAATGTCTAGGCTGGAATTTCGAGTCGTCGTCTTGTTGATTACAGGATGTGTTGCTTGCAAACGTACAGACGGCTCTGCTGGGGTCTTGAGTGCTTGCAGAGGCGGGAGGAGGGTTTCAGAGCAGTCTACACCTGCCTCGGAGCTCCAATGCAAGGTAACGCACGTTAAACTTCGTTGCTGTTATGGCAACATGAGTGACTTGCTGTTGCTAAACGCAAGCAAGACGAGACCGAAGTCAATCAACTTAGCAAGCAGGCGTCTCGATCGCGTTCCTGCTCTTATCAGCAAACTACAGACTCTTCAGTCAGTCAGCTTCAAGAACAACTCTCTCACTTCTCTGTGTGATGAAATCACTCATCTCAAAGAGGTATTAATACATATCAACGAACATTGAAACAATTTATAAAGTTAAATTTTGGAGAGTCCGTACACAACGATTAACAAATAGATGGTACTGGTACTTTACTTATTTGATTAATTAAAATTTAGATTATCGGTATGAGTTTGTTTGTTATTTTTATCTCCTAAGTACTTAAAGCGTACAATTTAAATGTTTCCATTTTTATTTTATTTATAAGTTTATTAGTATATTGGATTATTTTTGCAGGGCTTTATATCTTTTTGCAAACATTGAAAATACCAGAAACAAGAAAATTGCATGCTCTTTACCTCTCGAGGAAGTTGTGTTTTATCTGGTTGGTTTTTGGTTAGTTCGTTTGCTTGTTTGTAGACAGAATTACTAAAAGCGTGTTGATTGATTTTGATGAAATTTGACAGGGTTACAGAACTTTAATAGAGGAAGAATATCAGTTATTCCTAAGAATTAATGTGATGTTATTTAAATGATACACAGCTAAGGCAGTCTCTCGTACGTAGTCAGACCCTTTTCCCACGTCATACTTCCACGAAACCCTTTGTCAATTTTAGCAGTAATTACTATTTACACGACAAATTGTATTTATTTGTTAAAATAAAGTGGTAAAAATGCTCATACAGTGTGTGGTGTGGTTGAATGGTAGCCGTGTAATTTACATGTTGTGCTTGTTTTACTTGGTAATTAGAGCTTCCTGATTCGGTTTTGTTTGGCAGCTGACATCTGTAAATCTTGGTAATAACCATCTGTCGTGTGTCCCCGATCAGCTTAGTTTCCTTCCTAAGCTCAACATTTTGCACTTGTTTGGAAACCATATTTGTGAACTTGCTCCGAATGTTGTCGGTAAGTGTTTACCTTAATTTCTGTTTATTACTTTGTATAAACATATCGGTCGGTTATGTGCATTAATAGTTTCTTTGCAAGGACTGACCCTTTTAAACTTGAATGATAATCTTCTGACATTTCTACCTTCACAGATCTCAAGGTATGAGTACTTCATTGTGATTGAAAATGCATATGTAATACTGTATGATAGAAAGACTGTCGTAGTATTTCTTGGCATACATGTATCTTTACTTTGATATGTTTCCATGCAATATATTTACATGTAATATATATATATATATATATATATATTCATTTAATTTCCTGATTATTTTTATAATTCTTTTGAATATGAAATATTGTTTTTTGGACATTTGTTAACATATAATATCATGCCAATTTTTGTTAGGTATATGGTTACAATTACAATTGACAGTAATTGTAATTGTAATTACAATTACAATTAATTAAGCTTCCAAGAGTCAAAGATTATGTTGTAGTTTTGACATTAGAAAATCATATCATAGCGTTATTAGACTAACAATACTTAGTGGCTTAAGTCTATTTTTCTTATTGAACAGTACAATGCAGATGGCAATGCGTAGTGTGCAGTTGTCAATACATGCATATAGCTTTTCTACTAGGCTGTCCAATTTTGTTTATCTGTTGTAAGCGAGCTTGTAAATTGTTTTCATTATGACAAGAATCACCGATAGTAATATATATCCTTAATCACGTGCTATCAATTCTGACTGTTTCGTTAACATCATGAACAATGACTTTGTAACTACTACAATGGTGGATACAGGATTTTATAGAGACTTTTTATTGCTTATGACATGGTCACGTCTTATTGTGTCAACTTGAAGACTATTAGATATACATTACTTTATCATAGACATGTCAAGAGTTTTCTTGATCTTTAATATTGTATTTGAGTAGTTTGGGTCAGCTTCAGTGGTTGAGTCTTGCTCGCAACCAACTGACTGTACTACCACCTGAAATTGGCCGTCTCAATGAGCTAAGAGAACTTAACGTGTCTGACAATCTACTAACACTGTAAGGTGTGGGACTCAGTTGCCATCTCATTCACTATACTGTAATTGTATTGCAGCTTGCCTGATGAAATTAGTCATTTGAAGAAGTTGAAAAAGTTGTACTTACAGAAAAACAAACTTCCAAGATTGAACCATGTGGGTACTGCTATTTGTTTGATTTCATTGATTATGTTTAATGCATAATTTTAAACATCATTAATTTAAATTTAAATGTTATTTGTTTAGAATATTGAAGGCTGTGTAGCATTATTGGTAGTAGATGTATCCGTCAATGAACTTGTTTCCTTTCCATACGAGGTTTGTTTCATTTCCTTTATCTGTTCGTATGTTCACAGTATGAGCCATTCGTCTATATCTGCATATCCTTGTATATCATCAACATTATTAGCCTTGTCCCCAGACTCACTTGAGCTTGGCATTGTTCGTTTCCTGTATGACACTTTCAACATATGAGAACCGGACACTGCCAAACTCACGTGAGTCTGGAGCCGAGGCTAAAAATTATATTTTTCAATAGATTAAGTCTTTGTCACTGAATGAGTTGTACTGCGAAGCTAACCCTCTGCTACAAGAACTTCCAGTTTCATCAGAACAGGAAGATGAAGTATTGTGCCTTCGAGTAATGAATTCAGTAGATATGAGAGTCAACAGTCGATATGATATGATCAGATGTGATTTCTTCTAATAGGAAGCTGCTGCTCGTATTGTGCTAAAAAGCTTGAAAGATAGGTAATTGTTTTATTCATGATTACTACTATAATATAATTAGTATATATACATATATATATATATATATATATATATATATATATATATATATATATATATATATATATATATATATATATGTATAACTTCTATGTAGTAATTAATTAATGTAAATTTGGCTATTGTGGTTGATCCTTTTTAATTTGTGGCTTTCTATCTTCTTCCGCTTTCTGCATTCATAATCATCATATTCAGTTAATGTCAATAGTTTCATGGTTAAGTATGTTTTATGTGTGTTTGTGTCCTCTTTTACTGCAGAACTTCTCGTTCACGTGTCTTATTGAAATTTCATCCAGAGCTGAGAAAATCGCTTGCAGCTGCTCGGAAGTGTGCTGTATGTAGAGAGTCATTTTTGAATACGTGGCTGGAGTGTGTACAATTTGTTAGCAGTCGCAAAGTATATAACATCTTACATGCACTTTACCCTGTCGGGTAATGGTCGTTTCTTGTGTAGGTGCTTGGAGTAAAGAATAATGCAGGAGTTATACCACTTCGAGTTCTACTGTGTTCCTATCGATGTTTCAATGTTGGAGCACATAACTATTATGGAGTCGCATTGCCTTGAGTTACAGGAAGAGTATATTATGACGTTTGTAAAGTTAACTGAAGTTTGTCAGACAGGTAATAGTGATGGTTGTGCTTCTGCAGCATGTAGTAAAATTTCTGCCATGACGATTTCATTGTATTGATACTGTCAGGTTGCATGGAGTCAGATGATATACTGTAGATGTAAGAAAAGTAAGGAGTAGTGAGAAGAGGCCACGAATTCATGTTACAGTGTTTGTGAATAGGCGCACATATGCACCTTCATGTGCACGCACGCACACACACACACACACACACACACACACACACACACACACACACACACACACATTGGAGTCGTTTAATATCATATGATCATATCATATGTTTACAGTTTTCAATCAATCTTATAGCAAATTATCATTACCTCAAATGTGTCATTTGAGTTTGAACAAATTCGTTTGGTGTCTATCGTACAGGAATAGCTAAACAAACAATTGAATTTTTTCAAGTCTGCAGTTTAGGTGATATACTCATGCATCGACAGCAGGTCTTCAGGCACAGAAGCTCTATATGGATTCATAGTTGCTGCTGTAGTAGTATAGATGAGACACTGGCTGTGAATGCCAGAAATAGAAATATATAATTTTAAAAAATATCAGTATCTGTTAAGGTCAATTTTGATCGAGTTCAATGACAGCTGTGGCACAAACCTCAATCATTTAGTTACAAATGTTAGAATGACAAACATCTGTAAATGATTAGTCTCGGATAGCCAGACCCTTCCGGTAGTTTCGCATAGCCAAACCCTTGCTGCCGGAATGATGTAGGCAGGAAGTGTATGGCTACGCAAGACTATGAAATGATCTCTCAAAATGATTTTGCGACTTCAATAAGAGCCAAATACAGTACCACCATTGAATTTCAATGCCAGTATGAGTTCATGGCAATTGAAAGAATCCAGGGTCAGTGACCCTTCAGGCCATTTTAATTTTTAATTTTCAAAATTCAATTTCAAATGAAAATTGTAATGGCCGGAAGGTTGAACAACCTGGTTTGTCTGGCCATTTCAATTTGCAATTTTTGTCAATGATTTTTAACTTTTTTTGCAGAAAAAGTGAGTTTTGGTTGGAAAATTTATTTTAATTTTAGGGTATTGGACCATTTACACAACAACATTTTCAATTTTAGTTTTCACAAACGAACAGGTTGTAATTAATGAGACGAAGCATAATACAAACTGTTGAGGAATACACTAGAAACACAGCACTGTCTGTGTCTGATTGCTATCAATCAATGAGTCCTGTAATAATCTAAGAGCAAATGCAAATTTGCTATACAACTGTCTGAGAGTATGGCTACTATATCCATCAGTATTGATTAGGTCAAAACGAAATAAATCAGCAAGACACCAATGATGACAATTCCACACACAACAGCGATGGTATTGATTGCCATTGATACAATGGCAAGTTGTCGTCCACCGTATTCATCTTCTGCCCGAAACAGACGGCCCGCCTAGACAAACAACAATCAAGATCACATAATGCAACAACTGGTCATTATTGTAAAGTGTAAATCAAATATGAAAACATGAAGTTTCAAATCTGTATTGTAGTTCGTTGCTGCAATATCGATTTCATAAGTGTAGGATCCACAGGGGCCATGCTCCCAATCAGCAACCTATGGTCACTATATATAGAATAGGGATTGTGAAAACAAGCTACAAGTGGAAGGAAACGAGGAGCTCCAGTAGATGGCAGTGCAAACGCTAAATTTACATCTCAGGGGGTACCAGAGGCATTTTATGGGTTGGTTCTTTTATTGCTGTAGTGGACCTCCCAGTCAGTTCAACAATCTCTATTCTAGTGAATCTATTTACTAGTTACCATGTCTATTGGAAGACATTTGTAAATATATGCATGGTATATATATATATATATATATATATATATATATATATATATATATTTATATTTGTATAATGCAGATAACACAGATAACACATATCCGCCCTAAGGACGGAAGCACAAAGAGTCTAAGTCGCAATATTACAATAATTAGGTAGATAGTCAACACTCACGAGGTCCAATATGTCACTAATCATTCTTGAGTTATACTGCCACAAACGAACAGATAACTGTTCATGAAATTGCCTGGAAGCTTGGCTCAGAGACAAATATATTACATCTACACTTCATATACACTTCATATTACGTGCCAAAGAGTCTTGGAATCTAAATCTGCATCTCGAACGTGGGACCCAAGCCAGTGCTACAGCAGCTTCTGTATACAGCTGATGCTAATAGTGCATGCAGAATCAGTAGAGGCAGATCCAGGATGGGCAGTGGAGGCACATGCCCCTTGGATTACATTGCCAAACGAAAACTTCGAGAATTGCTGCTGTCAGACAAATCTGTGTGGTTGGGTATACGAGTAGTGTAATTGTTGTGTAATACAACGAGACTGCTAAAGCTCTAATAACGAACCATAGAGTGTGTATGAATTACAATTTATATTTATTTATACACGTGTCACACTGAAAAAATATATATATTACAAGTTTGTGCCTCCAGGCTGCATCTCTTGATACGCCCTTGAGTCTGATCTGTTGTGTACATGCAGAGGTATTGTACTGTACAAGTGGACCTCCAACTGAAGTGGGTCGGTTTGTTCTCACCCCTCCCCCCAACCCCTCATAATTACATGCCTGCATCTGCTCTAATTGTCGCAGTTTGTATGTGTGTGCCAGATTTTAGTGGCATAATTAGTGTAGGTAATGTCATTAGTGCAATGTGCATGTACATGTGTGACATTCCTTGGGTTAGGAATGTGCAATACCATGCATTGAGGTTGGGCCCCTGCAACCTGAATGCCATTCCTAATCCTCTGGATTTGAAAGCAAAGAGTCTCTTTATACAGACTTAGCTATTGACATTAATACTGAGAAATAATATTAATCAAATTACTGTGTAACTATTACTGTTTTCACCTCCGCTACAAATTCTTGATTAGGTAAGCTGCTGACTACAGTACTCCCAGTTATGTGTGTATAATGGAAAAATAAAAATAAAAGTCAATCATCAGTCAAGGTAGATTGGTATAGATTCAGTCAACAATGGACATGCATCTAACAATGACTCTGCTTTCTCTTTGCACAGCACATTACAATTCACGTAGTCCATAGCAACAAATGTAAACATACATTGCTGTAGCGAATACTGTAATGAAGGTGATTGAGTATATATGCTGAGTATATACATTCAGGCATTAGCAGTTAGTTAAGTGCTAGCTGTCTGATTTCTTTGCTAGTATAGCAATGACAACTTTGGTTGCCAGGTCCACAACCTAGCCTACAGCCATATAACCCAAACATTAATTAATTAAATTTGTATAAACATATGAACACAGCCAACAAATTTAGTCCCTGCTACACACAGCTGTTGTCCACTGAATCCTAATGAGTATGCAATCAGCACAACATAAATAATTAATATTTGGGTAATGCAATAATCATTCAGGGTATCAGTAATCACTGCAGCTAGGGACAAATATTGCTGCAGTGGTCTCATGTAATAAAGACAGGTATCCTACAATCCAAGCCCAACTGTTAGTTTCTCTCGAACTATCTTGCTACCAAACTACGCAAACAAAACTCGTTCTTTTCTTTTGTGGACATCACTGTCATCAGATTTCATGCACAATAATGATACCAACAATTAATTAAATAAATGTTTATATATATATATATATATAGTAGTAGTAGTAATTATGCAACACGAGGACATCGTGACTTTTTTTACCTTCATTGAAAATATCAAGGCGATGATACCCAAAGGTAGGCAACAGAAAATCGTCGTGAATAGCGACAAGAAGAAATAGTCCTGAGATGTTGGCTCTTCAACGTCTTCTGTCTACACGCGTACGAGACAATTGCAAACCAAAACAAATGTCCCCCACAAAGGAGACAAAGGAGAAACAACTCTAGAACTCACACTGAATTGTTTCATTGCATGTTCCGTCGATTGCATGGCGCCATTCTCGACATTCTGTCCTAAACGGTTGCTTCCGCGCTCGTTGCTCTCTACAAATTCGTCGTCACTCTCACCTGACTCGTTGCTCAACAGAGCTGTCGAGCCCGACGCCATCGTCAGAATGCACAGGCGCAAACTGTTGCTGTCAGGTCACGTGCGAAGAAAACTCGAGAAAGCAAATAATGTCTAGAAGCTACACTACAAGATGTTACTAATGGTGTTACAAATAGGCTTCTTCCCTCATTACCTAATTAGATGTTCTATTTTAGCATGCCTCACCTTAATCAATTATTATTTAATTAATTTATATTTATTTATTGTGTGAGAAGTTTCTGGTATCTTCTATGTATCCCTCAGTCTTCTCTAGGATCAGTCTGATATGTCCAAAGTAATGGTGTATGTATTCCTTCGATTCCTGCCTCATATACAGTAAAGATTAGTAGCAGGTTTGATCAGTACGTCAATCAAGACAAAATGTACCTTTTCAGAGAAACTAGCCACTGCTAGTAGTCTATATTATCCATATACTAGACAGTAAATAATCAACAACAGAAATTGTAGAATAACTGAAGCTTACAAAACACAAATTTCAAAATGCTAAAATACCTAATATACAAATACCATTATTTACAAAGAAATTCATGCACAGAAATTATCAATGGATGACGTCACTGATGTGCCATCGTTTGTGTTTTCACACATCTCTTGGCTCAAAGCCTACCATGCCACCGACAATAATCCCAATAATAGTCATGACTCCGATGACAGTCGCAATCATGTTGACTAAGAAGCAAGTTCGCGAGACCTCCCTTGCTCTAATGAAATCTCTGGAACCAAGGCAATCTCGAACCTACACACGATAGTTGATAAACACCAACTTGCATATCAGTTAGCTTTGGTAGTACTTTCAGTGACAGCATGACGCCAACAACAGCCAAAGGAAAGAAGAAAAACATGTTCATCACAGAGAGCCACATGTAGTCTTTAATCGGGCTGTTGTCAGACACACGTAAAACCTGCAACATTATACTACAAAATAACTAATTTTGAGTAATAGATTGAATTGTATTACACGTCGTCTGAAAACTGGGGTTCCAGACGTTTCAGTCATGATTGCAGTCTTGCCCATGACTGATGGCAATGAAGAGTACGGGGGAGGAGTATTGGATGTGTATGCAGGTGGTGGACTGCTCCACAGAGAACTGCTGGTGTCATCATCGACAACATATGCAGGAGGATCTTCAAGTATGATACAAACAATATACATTAGACAAATTTCATTGATGCATGACTACTATACATAAGATACCACAATCCAGCTGG
The DNA here is from genome assembly GCF_963422355.1 of Corticium candelabrum. Taxonomy (NCBI): domain Eukaryota; kingdom Metazoa; phylum Porifera; class Homoscleromorpha; order Homosclerophorida; family Plakinidae; genus Corticium; species Corticium candelabrum. The sequence continues at coordinate 2,972,140 of NC_085101.1, read as the reverse complement.
CCCACATCTTGTTTTGTAAGTTCTTCAGCATTAGCAACCAGACGACACGTGTCCATAATCTTCCTTCCACAATCTCTGAGGAAAACAAACTAAATTCTTGAAAGTCAATTTACACTGAAAATACAAAAAGTAACAAATCAAGCACATCAAAAATCGGGGGAAACCATCGCAAGAATAATGTTTGTAAAAAGGTGTATCATCTTTGTCTCATTTGACACACACACACACACACACACACACACACACACACACACACACACACACTCACGCAGGCAGGCACGCAGGCAGGCACGCACGCACGCATGCACACACACACACACACACACACACACACACACACACACACACACACACACACACACACATGGAAGCTCAAACAGACCGAAAGCAGAGACATAAAGAAGGCAGCTAGGCAAGCAGAAGAGGTAACACACAGATTAGAAAATCTTCTCAGAGAGAGGACAAGTTATCTAGCTGTGCTCAATGCCAAGCCAGAAAATAAACTCTTACAGCTCCTAGATTTTACAACAACAACAACAAAAAGACAAACAACTAAGACAACATGAAATGCAGAGATGAATTAAGAAAAATGTACCACAAAACAGACAGAAGAAAACCCTACTATAAATGTCCAACAGAAGTCATTGTTCGAATCTTATGCCTAAGGTCAGGTTAGACATACCCACCCAACACTGCATACATTGACCTTTCTGGATGACAATAAGAAAAATGATTGCAACTTATACCCACTAAGAAACCCAATTGGGAGCATAATACAGCGTGTGAATATGCCTAGATAGACTAAAATGTTGATCCATATTTCAGAAACTTCAAAATTGTTTCCAATACAATCATAAGCTGAAAATTGCAGAAACAAGATGTCTCCAACAGAAAGAAAACGCTCTCAAGGGTGATGCAGCGAGCAAACGCTTTTGACCTTGTATATTATAGATGTAATATTATAGAGCACGTATACTGTGACAGATATCAGTGGTCCCAATATACAGTCACGTGATAAAATAAATCTAAATTGTCTCATAGAAACTCTTAGCTTTAGACTATTACGCCGATTGACGCAGACAGCACACGAGATAAGAAGTGGCCCGTTTCTTCTACATAGCCTTCGTCCTCTGACACAAAAGGTCGTTCCTTTCATCTCTCCATGATCAAACCACACGGCGCTAATTCATTTAGACGGTTTGTATAGCTATACAAACCTACTATTTCCGCAGATCCGCTAGCTTGAGACCAAACTTCCTACCACTTCTAGAAGACCAAGGGTCACAGTAGTAGAAACCGACCTGGTAATCTAATCGGATATTTGGTAAAGTAGAAAGAGATCACATTCTATTCTTATGGACACGTAGTCGACAAAAATAGTCTCCTCACTCGAACTGCAGCTACGAGGTGGCTTCCATGCAAGCTGTCAAAACACCCAGTTGCTCAAAACTGATTGTAAGCTGATGTACAGTGGCAGACACGGAGCAGAGCCCACTCGAAATTAACATTCTCTAGTTTCTAGACGTGTACGCTGTTTTCCGATCGTTACATCCGTGAAGAATCTGGTCAGACGCGTGATCGCTGCTTCCTACACTTACGTAAACGAAAAGGCTTACTCACCTTTGAAACTTGGCTGAATGTTTCCTGTTATACGGGACAATGTTTACGATTCTGGTCATGTGACAGACGAAGGGCTAAAGATAGCGTATTGCGTTCAAGTTCAAGTCGACCGAAGCGTTTAGAGAGGACGAACAGGCGTTTACGGTATTTGTGACAAGTATCATTGCTAAAAAACGCATCGATGTGTGTGGGGTCTCCTTTCACCTTTTCGTGTAACAGACTTTCTTCCGTTTTTTGACGTCCTAATCACCCATGAGATGTCTTGGTTTCTATTGCTGTATTTGTTTAGTTAGTGCGATAAAGTAACGACTGAATTGACTGTCGAGATGGAACAGCAGCCTTTGATTCGACCGCCTGCCGCAGGTATGATGCGTTCAGTAGCGTATCGTTGAGGGTCTGGGTTAATGACTGGTGTATGACTGAATATAGAAGCTGGACCATCTGCACCGCCTGGTGGTAAGACTGTTTACCGTTTCTGCTTGTTTGTCGTAGATTTCACCTCTCTAGAATACCATTACTGATATTATTTATTTTCGAGTATTATATTTTCGAAAGTTTTTTTCGCATAACTATATCCAAGAAATGTTTTGAGCCTTCAAAAAGTATATCTAGTATCCAGGACCATGTTTATGAGCATGCGCATTATAATCCTAGCTATAGCAGGGTCATGCGGAAATGTTAATTAATTAAAGTAGTACTGACTGAAGACCAAGAAGGGCAACATCATTGTTGGCTTATGGCTTTTCTAGGTCGAAGGACAATCAGATGCCATTCTGTACAGTCATTCTAACTTGTCTTTCTATACCCTTATTTTAATTAAGGCAGTGTTACTGGTAGTTGTTAAATTTCCAAAAATGAAATAAATTGTCTTAGTATACAGGCAACCCTCGATAGAACGACATGCTCAGGACTGGCAATTTGATGTTGTTATATCTTGAGGTCAGTGTATTAAATTTGCGTCAGTGTGAACCTGAATAATGCTTGTTGTTTCATCTTAGTGTAGGGCCAGAGTAATGCGTGTGATTTATATTCTGTACTGTACACAGTGTGGAAAATAGGGAATTATTTTGGCTCGTACAGACTGAGCCTTTGTAAGACATTCTTGTATAGTGTTACATGTCTAATTAGGTGTCTCCCCTTTTGCGGCCATTGTGCATGTAATATTTGATAACCAACTTCCAAAGGACACATGATGTTAAGGTCAGCTGAGGTTTTCTCTTGTAAAGCATGCTGGGAGGCACTTAAGTTTGTGAAATTAACAGTTACACCATTGGAAAGGCCATCACATGCTAAGAGACATTGTTTACACTATTATATATGTGTACTGGTTAATATTTTGTCCAAACACATCCCGACGCTGGTGCAGTATTTGGTCGAACAAACAACACATTTGGTGGGACATTGTTCTATGTCCTGCCGTTATTTTTCACACTTGTACATGCTAATGCACCACTTGTAGGAAAAGATATCTTTCAGGGTTACAAAGTGTTCACTAAGGTTTAATTAGACATTGCCGGACAGGACGTCCTGCCACATTGAGTTTCTTCCGACACAAGGCATAACAGTTGGACAACCTGACAAAATAATAGCAAATTATCTTTTTTTGGCTTATAATATCAAATAGTTATGTTTTGTGGGTAGTACGTAGTACATCTAGGTCTTCATCAGCTACCGATCCATTGACTACCAAAGCGACTTCGGCTAACAGTGCCTCTTGTTGACTTTGTGATGGACTCCACTCTTCCTCAAACAGAGCAATAGAGAGCACGAAACTACCAGTGTTGCTGTCTACAATTAGTATAGTACTCCATCACACTTCCAGGACCTTTGTAGGAAGAGGTGTGTCAGTTGTTTCAGTTCTAGCTTCTTGACAGAATTGTCAGAATCAGTTCGAACAGTTTCACTAATCAAACACGAGTTCCAGCAGTTCTATAACTGCAAATCAAAGGCGCCCTAGAAATGGGATGTTCTGCTGTTTCGATTGCTGCAAAGGTCCTCTCTCCAGAACATGGCGTAGCGAAGTTATGGTCCAAATCAATGCGAACAAAGAGTAGTACATTGTGTACACAATACCGTTGTTAGTGTATGCTATCTAGGATTTATGTAGTGTGGTTTGCGCTAATCCAATTCTAGTTTTCGACACATAGCTTGCGTTTTCTCGAAAATCCCGATGTGACACAGCAGCACCACGTGCACAATGTGGGGATGTGTGCTTGTTGTCTTGCGTCTGCACGTAGCAACATCAGAGAATCCCCAGAAAGCCACGATTGTTTGCCGGCAGAAATTGCTGTGTCTACGTGTTACATGGAACAACTTCCAATTGCCCGTAGCACTACACTGTGAACATGACTGCGAACAGTTGTCACAGAAAGAATTGAGTCTCTGATGCCAGTTTTGATTTGTTGGACACGATGTCCATTTCAAATCTAGGCGATCGGACAAATGCTCAGTTCAGTCGGAAATGTCTGATGTCCGACTGTTATTTTGCACTCTAGGGTTAGAAAATGCCAGGTACACTTTCAGTCGTGTCGCTTCAAGTGTGCACCTTGTAGCAAAATGTGCACAGGATGATGGACTGAGTGACCTGAATATAGGTAAATCGTGTGAGCTCTGTACTCTTGTGCATCTGTTTAATCCCTTGTGTATATCAGCATTGTTATATTGAGTGTTATTCTATCAAGATGTGAAGTACCAGGTTTTGTAGGCATGCACTTTTTTATCCCACGTTTTTGTATTTTATTTATCGAGGGTTGACTCTATCTCAAAGTGATTGCTTAAACATAATTAATATCATTAGAGTAATACTGAGTAATAGAGACATTCTGTATGTTTCTTCATGTGTGTAGAAGATCCTCCTCCGTACGAGGAACCGAAAGCTGACATGTCGAAGCTTCCTAAATATTCGGATGTTGCCGGCTCTCACGGCTACCAGGGACATCAAGGTGGCCACCTGTATCCAGGCATGCAGCCGAACCCTCACATGTATGGTGGATATCAGGCACATCAAGGTGCATATCCACAGCACATGACTGGTCGTGGACAGCAGACGGGCGGAATGACAAGTCGTGTTTATGTTCATCAGCCGATGGCCGGAGGAATGGTTGGAACATGATTGCAATGTCCTGTTGATATCCATATGAATGTGTTGTCATTGGCACTGTAGACGAATGTTATTCAAGGTTCTCCTCCTGACTACCTCGGTCTTTCGATCTTCTCTTTGATTTGTTGTTGCTGTCCTATTGGCATTTTTGCCCTGCTTCAGTCTCTCAAGGTACTAATGCTGTTTATTTACACTCAATTGATGCTTGAAATGTGACCGAGTAGTGTACACCTTGTCCACAAATATTTGGCAAGTTTGTGCAAAACATAGCCCTATATACGGTTGAGGTAGTGTCTTGTTAATGCTTGTGTGTAGAAGATATGTATTCGTAACAATAGGTGTGTATGTGTGCGTGGGTGTAGGTGTGTGTGTGTGTGTGTCACTGTCAGTGTGTGTGTGTGTGTGTGTGTGTGTGTGTGTGTCACTGTCAGTGTGTGTGTGTGTGTGTGTGTGTGTGTGTGTGTGTGTGTGTGTGTGTTTGTGTGTGTGTTTGTGTGTGTGTGTGTGTGTGTGAGAGAGAGAGAGAGAGAGTGAGTGAGTGAGTGAGAAAGAGAGTGAGCGAGTGAGTGAGTGAAAGAGAGAGTGAGTGAGTGAGTGACTTTACGTAGTTAGCTGTGAGTTTGTGTAGGTGTGTTGTAGTGTTTAGTTTGTATTAGTGATAGTGATGTACAAGTTTTCTTGCGAGTGACTGTCAGATAAAGTGTGTTTACCAGTGAAATTGAATAAAGTGAGTGAGTGCGGGTGACGTGTGGGTATACACTTGCACCTTGATTACTATCATGTCATAGACATCCATGGGTACTTACTCAATAAAACGAATTCCCAGTGGATGTGACTCAGAATTGACAGATGCACATTGGGTGGATCTCGCTGATGCAACACCTCTAGAGTGTTGTCATCATCAAGCTGATTGATTACAGTAAGACCTCGTTATTCTCATTATGTTTGTCTTGCTGCTTTTTTCAACTCTGAGATTATAGGAAACAAATACAGATTGATTTATGTAAAGTGGGTTCACATGTAGCTTAGTCAGAAAGCGAGGTATTGGAGTATCGGGTTTTGGAATAACGAGGTTTGACTGTATACAGTGGCAGACAGAGTTGAAAGAAAAACATTCCAGAATTTGTACAGTTATATCTTGTATTACATCACTCATTTGCTATTGTTATGATGGTACGTACCTACAGACAGACATGTATCCAGGGTTGTACCCAGGATTTTTGAAAGGCATGGTGGCCACAATGACCACGCCCCACACCAAGTTTTATCGTCACACACACACACAAAATCTTTGATGCTGGTTTGCTTACTGACATGCTTTGCTTCACAAACTGTCGTCACTGAATCTTCAGGCGCAAAAGACATGCCGTAGATCTGCCTAAATGCTTGTGTCCAGAGTAAGAATACCAACAGATAGTGATGTAAGTAGTGGGCGGTCCATGACAACCACTTATCTTTGAGTACTTGTATAACAATTAAGTTCATACCATAAGGCAGTCTTTGTCTTAATTAAAGGTGCCCGTTCACAATTCACCACGCACGCGCAGGCACAGCCACGCAAACTTGAAAACGTGGCACGATTTCAAGTTGTGTCATAACAAAGCAGAACAAGCAAACATCTTAGGGTGCACCACGTTTTATGACAATCAGCCTTTATTCCTAGTACAAAGAGAAAGGTAAATCGTGTTATTATCCGCCAAGGCAGTTTCGCTCCTTGTACTTGACATTTCGGGAAAGCTAACAACAAATTTGTTAGATTCTTTATCCACATATTTACCATTTACCAACTTGAGAGAGCTTGCCGTTGAACGGCAAAGCGCTTTCTCGATCGTTATCTAGTTGCACGTGACCCAGAATTGGGTGGAGCACAGAGCATCACGTGATGGCATCTGATACTGCAACGTGAAATAAGCCACGGAGATGTGCCGGATGCCACTGGCAACGCAGATCGTGCATCTATCTGTACATGGTAGCTATAACAGCTGGCTGAAATTGAGGTCTAGACTAGCCTCTGCCCGTAGCGACAGACGATGCACCAGTAGCAGTTTCTTCTACAGAAATTCTACAACTGCAAGTCAGATGTATGCGTTTGTACACTGATAAGCTGGTCTACAACTTCATACATGGCAGATGTCTGTCCGGATGCCATCCCACTAGTGCACACTCTGTGCTCCACCCATTTTTCGGTCACGTGCAACAAGCAAAAGATCGAGAAATCGCTTTGTCATTCAACAGCAAGCTATCTCAAACTGGTAAATGGATAAATGTGTGCATAAAGGCACAATTTCAAGTTTGCGTGGGTGTGTCTGCACATGATTGGTGAATCGTGAGCAGGCACATTTAATTGGTCTTATCTCCAAACTATGCAGCCCAGATACTATTTCAAAGTATTAAAAACATTTGGAAAATGAGAAACGTGTAAGGTTGCCATACGAAAAGAACAAGAAGAATAGAGACAAGACCATGTAAGGGTGTGCTGTGACATCTTCCATATACAGACTGACTGAGCAATATGTTATCCTTACATTGCACCATTTTCTCTAGCTAATTAGAGACACTTTAATTAATACCATATTTGCCTGTAATAACACCCTGGGCGTATAGAAAAGAAACGCTTTTTTTCCTGGGCGTATACCAGGGCATGGGCGTTATTTTGGTCCCAGGTGTATATATGGTTGCAATATGCTGTCGTTTTGCCAGTCACCATCTAAACACTTGAAAGCAGAATTACCACAAATGCTTCTAATTATCCATTTGCAAGATCAAAGGTACTTGTATCTGTATACAATCAGCATAGACACAGAAACTAAACACTACACACGCAAATCGGAGTGGTCGGCTTGAAGCCTGTCAAAAGCATCAGGATTGCTAATTGCAACGAAGAAATAGTAAGCACTTTCACGTAACACAGACACCAGCTCATCAAACGCACACAGATGGAGATGAATGTTATGCGGACCTCATTTTGTTTGGTCTGCGTATGCGTATCTTTGCCGTATACTTCGGCATGGGCGTTTTTCGTGCTGAAAGTTTTGACATGTCACACATGGGCATGTATACGGGTATGGGCATTATTACGGGCGAATACAGTATGTGTTGTATATTTTACTACTTATAGAAAATGATGGAATGTAGGGATGATGTATTGCTCAATCTGTATACCAAAGATTTCACAGCACATCCTTACATGATCTTGTTCCTATTCCTTTTCGTACCGCAACCCTACGTCTTTCATTTTTTCAAAATGTTTGTTGTACTTGTTTGTGTTCTTTGTCTGCATAAGTGTAGATGTGCGCAGCGGTAACGGTGTATGCGAGCAGTGCAATTGGCAAGGTGGACAGTGAGGCTAGAAATCGACACATTCCTCGTGTAGCACTCGGTACTAGAAACATGTAGGTTGGATTGAGTCTTTGATCACTGGAAGCGTTGTGGAAGGCAACTACTCATACAGTCTACACGGGACTGGTGTGAGCATGTGTTCGAATGAAGTGGAAGGTGTAGCGTCTGCGTCATCGAGAAATCTTACGCAGGGGTCAATCTCTCAAGAGGGGACCATGCACTGCAATAACAAATTTGAATAATCATTGTCGTACTTCGTTGCAAGCGCAGAGGTTTGGTATAGAAATCGGCTTTGTAGCATAAACGGTTGATACCAATACCCGCTGTTACATGAACTAAACATAAGCTCAATCTTACATACCAACACTACGGCATTCGTGATAGAACTAACTCTTTGCCTCAGACAACTTTTATATTTTTCTAAAGCAAATCCATTGTCTTCATAGCTAATCACTGCCTACTGAGTGAAACAGCGCAGACCTGTACTCAAGGTAGGGCATAACACCGTGCTTTTCATATTTTGGAGACAACCCTGGTTATAGGGGTTGTAACGTAGGCGTTTTATAGTACAGTTTTGTAAGGTAGTTATTTGTTGAGAAGAGTATAGATATTTACTAAGGGTGCATACCACTTTGGGTGTTGTTGGGCTTTTATTTCAGTCTCATTATGTACCTTTCCAAAACATACTGCACTGAAATGTTCCATGAAATGACTTGGTTTGTGATAATAGTGAGTTTGATTGTAACACCATTTACTCTGATTTTAAATTAATTTTTGTGTTTACCGGTAATGGGCACATTTGTGCCATGTTGCATATCGAATGTCATTCATCCGTATTATGTGCAGACTCGAGATTTGGTGGCCTCTGGAAATATCTCGGAAGCAGTGGAGACGTCTCGTTCTGCCCGAGTTTTGAACCGAATCGCCATTGCCATCGGGACGTTTGTGATTGCGGCCATTGTCACGGCAGTAACAATCGCTATCATTTCTTCAGGTAATGATTCCGGGCCCTAGATTGTCATACGAAAGCATTGGTAGGACTTGAGCTTTCTGCAGTATACTGGATGCTGTTTAGCTGTTGCATTGACTGTCATTGTGTATTGATTCTGCTGCTTTTAGTTGTTCTAATTCTTACTCGGTGCTTTGGTAGTTAGTGTCTACTGTGGTAGCTTTATTCTTCATAGCTAGATTTGTCTATTTGTGATGCACGTAGAGCATCAATTGAATAGTTATTTATACGTACTTGATTTGGGAGGCAAATCTGGAAGAGATCGTAGAAGTGTTGGGGTGGAATGAATTTATGTGGACCGCGAAGGTGCATTGGATTGGTAGCATACATTAAATTGATGATTACTCTAACATGTAAGTCTTATTGTAATGATAGCTGACAGTCACGATGAGGATGTACTGCCATACATTTATATCAATTTGAAGGATTAAGAGGCCATGTTCAATTTGAGCTCAGTTACTAATATTAAACGACTTTTAGGACCAAGGAGTTTACAAGAAATTATTTTATAAAATATCGTATTTTTGGGTGTTTGGACAGGAGTCACTGAGGTTATACAAGGAGTGGATTATTCATGCTCGTGTCACGTGACGTTTGTCATGTGATTTATTTTACTGTGTAATTGCAGACTTCTTCGTCCTTCTTGCTCATCAACTTTCAAGTAAATCGTGTGAGTCAATTTATTTTTGGTGTATTATGGCGCGTAGCAAGGATTAATGGCGGCGTATGCATGGTAAATGCCAGTGTACGTATTGCTATGTCGTAGTAGTGCGCCACAGAATGCGTTAGAAATGGACTGATAGCATTAGCATGATTAGATTGCACGTCTTTCGTATGTAGAGTAGCTAGACGAATGTACTTTCTACTAGGGGCGCTTTCGCTTCAAACAGAGTCTGGAAAGTACTCACCACTACCAACCTCTACCAGCGCACGAGCTGCCAGAGGTTGGGAGAGGGGCGTGCTCTTCCAACGAGCTGTAGAGTTGGTAGAGCTGGCTCTTTTAGAAGTTGGAAGGGAGCTTGCACACGCGTACGGAGCCTCTTCTGGAAGAAGCTGGAAGAGCGCCCAATCGAATATGGCGCGCCATGTGTGTCAAAAGTCGTTTCGTCGGCTCATTGATGTCGATTCGTCGGCTCGTTGATGTCGTTTCGTCGGCTGGTTGATGTCGTTTCGTCGGCTGGTTGATGTCGTTTCGTCGGCTGGTTGATGTCGTTTCGTCGGCTGGTTGATGTCGTTTCGTCGGCTCATTGATGTCAGCGGGTGACCTCAGGGTGCGTGACCATTTCGTCCATTTCATTTTCAACAATTGAATAAATATTGAATTAGAAATTGAAAATAGCCTAGAAGTTGCTTGTAATCTCAATATTCAATTCTATTAAAAATTAAAATTGACTGATTGACAAACTATAATTATCTGCGGATTATAATAAATATTGAAAACATACTTAATTTCTAAACAATTTTCTATTTCAATTCAAAGCAATATTGAAATTGCAAGCACGTTAGTTTAATTTTCAATGTTAAATTCAATAACAATTTAAATTTAATTTAATTTTAAATTTTATTTTTATTTTAAATTTAAATTTTAAAAAGTACATTTTGATTAAAAATTGAATGTCAAATTAAAAATTGACTGGCGTTGTTTGCTTTTACCTGCGAATTTTCAACACTTGCCGTGTCCACTGTGGACGCGGGCCCGCCACACGCGGGGAAGTTCCTAGAGGCACTAACCTTAGTGGATACAACAGATCAACAATTCACAGGTAAACACTTTGTGTTATGATAAGGTTCTTACAGGCCTGTACAGGCACCTCTACACGTTGTTGTAATACATTGTTGTCTAGAGATGTACGCATGTTAATTAACACGTCGTAGCTTGTTGTATCCACTAGGGTGCCTGTTATAAGAAAGCCTTTATACAGCCTTTAGGGACTTCCCCGCGTGTGGCGGGCCCGAGTCCACAGTGGGCACAGCAAGTGTTGAAAATTCGCAGGTAAGAGCAAACAACGCCAGTCAATTTTTAATTTGACATTCAATTTTTAATTTGTCTCAAAAATTAAAAATGGAATGGACCAATTGGCCATGCAAATTCAAAATTCAAAATTTAATTTTTAAAATTTAAATTAAAAATAAAAATAAAATTTAAAATTACATTAAATTTAAATTGATTATTGAATTTAACATTGAAAATTAAACTAACGTGCTTGCAATTTCAATATTGCATTGCATTGAAATAGAAATTGGTTAGATATTAAGTATGTTTTCAATATTTATTATAATCCGCAGATAATTATAGTTTGTCAATCAGTCAATTTTAATTTTTAATAGAATTGAATATTGAGATTAAAAGAACAAGGATGAAGAGATACTCAAGCACAAGCGCGTTTTCTAGATATGCGGTAGTATTGAGGAGTTCTGCTTGAAAGTCTGGCGGGAAAACCGCTCTATCGACACCATTTTACTTTAGAGAGGAAGAACTGAGAGCAAGAAGGCAGATCTTTATAATTTTGGCATTCACATTCGACATTTTGACATATCCGTAACATTCATCCCTAGACGCGTAGATTTGTTTCCAGTGGGCGGAGCTTAATCGATTAGAGAACACCCGCGTGGGCGTTACATATGACAAAATCGCTCGTTCACGTACACAAAAGCGAAAACAACGGAGTAACTTATCTACATTGATCGATTTGTCTTCGTAAGATCTACTCATTCTAGTTAAGTTCAGACTTCTCCTCTAGTTAGTAGTGGCGAAGCCATTGTAAGTAGATTTACTTGCATGGGTGTTTTTGAGTAGCCTCGCCCCAGATGTACTGTGATTGCAGGCCCGGATGCACCGCCATCACCACAGTGCTTTGTAGTACATGTAATGGCGATGGCTGTGCATCCAGGCCTGCAACCACACTGGGGCGAGGCCCTGTGTTGAGGCGTCTGCAACTCGTTACAGACGACCAGAGCTATATCTAAATAGCTCTGCACACGACAACAGTCTCGTGTAGCCAGACTTTATCACGCGTACCCCTAAGTGTATGTGGACAGCACGCGGGAGAGGGTTTGACTACGCGAGGCTACACAGTATTTTAAATTTGAGCGTCCATGCAGAACTAACTCAGTAGCTACTTGGTTTTATTTACTTGCCACCCCATAAACAATCGTGTTATGTAGCCGAGGTGATGCCTAAAATTCAAAATTGAGAGAAGCCTGGTCCCCTCCACAGCTTGCAAAGAACCCTATTGCCATTTTTGTGTGGTACATGCGTACATTACACCTTATTGAATAATTTTAGTGTGTTACATATCTTTACGCACAGGTCAGGTGTGCATGGGCGGTCTTTATACCATAAATCGCATGGACAAAGATTGATCATGAATGCAGTAGTTTGTTTGTTTATTTGTAGATTGTTGCATAATGGACAAGGAACCTCTTATGAACGATCCAGAATCAGGTATGCTAAGTTTTGCACAAACTAAATTATATATACTAATTAAGAATATTAGATATATACCGAGAGTTCAATTGAAAGCCGTATAGGACCACGCCCCTTTCTGTTGTGCGACGTGAATTAGAAGCCTCGGCAACTAGTTTTACGGTATCCTTAGGCGCCTCGCATTGGTAAGTAAGACGTCCAACGGAGTTTTCTGACCGTTCACTGAAATGCTGCACTCTAGCTAGACACTTAAAAATTTTTGGTATTTTTTGAAACCCTGTCTTGAAAGTAAACATGCAGACTTCCTAGTAATTTACATTATGTATCTAGGCCGTGTAGTCGTCGTTTCTCGATCGTGATCAAGGCAATTGAAATGTACAGTATAATATATGCACTCGGTTCAGTTGTAACAACAGTGGTATGACATAGATATTGATATTAGCTAACATGGACTATCAACAGTGTTAGACTCAGCACAGAGTAGTAGATCTGTGCCCCTTTTGATCATTCCAATTTTGCATTTCAATGCTGTTAAAAAGTGCAGAGTCTCAAATATTTTAGTGAACATTTGATATTTTTGCAAACCATTAAGGAAAAATTTGCAATTGTGGTTGAGCAGTGATTCTATTGTTTGCTAAGGACGTTGTTTAACTGTTAGAATTATATCTTATTGTCAATTGTTAGATTTTAATGTTTACACAAATTGAAATTTTAGCAGTGGCAGTGGTACCATGTGATCATTCTAATTTTGTAACCTAACATCTTCGTCAACATCCTGGCCTACTTATAAAGTGAGAAAATTTGCATGGCCGTAGCCTGAACTGTTTCACACTACAGATGTACTGTAAATACCGGCTGTACAGCTAGAAGGCTAGACGTACCTGACAATAACGGTTAGTGTTCTTGATAGATAGACTACCATAGAAACTACATATGCAATTAAACTTCATTAATACAATTAGCACCTACAGCCGACCTATAGTGCATTGTGGTGGCAAATTTTCTCACTTTATATGTTGGTCTTTATCTTGAGCAAGATGTTAGATTACAAAATTAGAATGATCAAAATGTACCACTGCCACTGTTGCAATTTTCAATTTGTGTAAATATTAAAATGTAACAATTGACAATAAGATAGATTTTTTAACAATTGAGCAACGTCCATATCAAACAGCAGAATCACTGCTCAACCAAAATTGCAAATTTTTGCTTTAAGGTTTGTAAAAAAATCAATGTACACTAAAATATTTGAGATAGTTTCAATTTTAGCAGCATTGAAATGCAAAAATTGGAATGATCAAAAGGGGCACAGACCATAGCAAAGGATTGATCATACAGGGGCTGATGTGTGAATGGTTGACTGTAGGTGGCATTCAACTCCTGAACGTGTTTAATTCTTGGTTGTCAAGGTCAGACATTCCTTAGCTGCAATACAAAAGGATGGGACGACAACTTTGTGAGGCTTTTTCTTCGTCGTTTGGTCATTTGCACGAATACTTCCTCTAGTGATCTGCATTCAAACACGGAAACGATTTTTTAAGTAGGTCTTTAACTCTTATAGTGAAACATGGTCGTGTTTAGGAGAAATTTGATGTTCATATATATATATATATATATGTATATATGTATGTATGTATATATGTATGTATGTATATATATATATATATATATATATATATATATATATATATATATATAGATAGATAGATAGATAGATAGATATATATTTAAATTTTTATTATCTTTTTAAAAAGTATCCCAAAACCAACCCAAACCCCCACTCTACAAAAAGTCTAGAACGTCATCGGAGCAATCTACAGACAATATATATTTGTGTTTCTGATAGATCCTCCGCCTGCATATAATGTACAATCAAGCCAGGCTTATTACCCTCCTTTTGGGTATCCACATCCTGACAACAGAGCACCTGTACATGTGTATACTCATCAGCCAGTGATGTCAACTGCAATGGTGGAATTAAGTCAAGACCCTACTACCCTATACTTGATTGTAAAGAAATCGTGTTTGTTATTAGATGACAACTGTTGAAGGGGTGCCATCTGACTACTTGTATCTGTCCATTTTAAGTCTGATTTGTTGCTGGCCGGTCGGTTTGTTTGCAGTTCTAATGGCTATTAAGGTAATACATATTTATAAGACAATACTGTCAAGTGTATCACACTGATATAATAAGTATGGGGTAATTAATTATCATGACTTGCGTGCTATATATGCAAGATGTGTGGGGTTATTGTCCAAAGTGAAGCCCACTCCAAGTGCTGGCACAGAACCTATATACCTCGCTCATTATAAGATAAGTTATTTCCACCATGATCACGTGATATGTATTGTATAAGTGAGAGGGGAGTATTAACTGGAAGTAAGTTATTGCACACTGGCTTTGCAATGCGTCATACATCATCTCAATACGTCCTTGTATTGTGACTGGTTCTATGTCACATGACCATAGTAAGTATAACATGGAGCTATCGGTATCACTCGTGCTATATACTCTTACCTTGGACATTAATACTCACAAATATTTATGTATTCATTTATGACAGCTGGATTTAAATTTGTTGTCGGTTTCTTCCGTCTCTACTGCTGATAATTGTTCGACATGGCCATTGTTTCAACATTCTGATTTTGCCTAGCAAATACTATAACAATGCTGTCAGCCTGCATTAAGTAAATGATTGAAATTAACGAACTAATTTGCAAATCATGGCATGTACTAAATGAGTAATACACACACACACACACACACACACACACACACACACACACACACACACACACACACACACACACACACACACACACACACACACACACACACACACGTGACACACACACGTGGACAAACACACGTGACACACACGCACACACACACACACACACAGACACACACACACACACACACACACACACACACACACACACACACACACACACACACACACAAATACGACTGTAAGAAAAAGTACCATATAATTTCTAAAGCAGTACATGACTATCTAATTTGCTGATAATTTGTACTCACTACTATAGATGAATCTGTTTTACACATCATTACTTTGTGTACTAAATGGTTAATTAATTTTTTATTGTTATACGGTCCTGGTTGTATAGACTCGTGATATGATTGCGCATGGAAACGTGGATGGAGCAAAGGAAACATCAAGAAAGGCTCGACGTATTGCCATTCCGGGGGTGGTAATTGGTTGCATGTTGTTTGCAGCTTCTGTCATCATCAATATCGCAGTTAGGATTTAGACTTCAACGTGTCTTGACAATAAATGCAGGATATGACGTCAGTTGCTTAGTTGTTTGCTAGACTGTCATGTTTGCTAATGATTGATTAAATTGTGACGTTGTTTTATGTACTATGGTACTTATGTGGACAAATTTCTGATAGTGTTGTAGACGATGCCAAACGGATTCAGGCATGGGGTACGTGCCTCACGCCCCCTTCAGAGGCTGACACAAGCTGGTTGAGAAAAGCATTGTTTTGAGCAATTGCAGAGTCTAGCCTTTGCAACACTATTGTCTTCGTAGCTAGAGAGTCAGTGTCTCCTCTGGCATTACGCGAACACACACACACACACACACACACACACACACACACACACACACACACACACACACACACACCGCGCACGCACGCACGCACGCACGCACACACACGACTCAACGGCTTATACCAATGACGTCACAAACGCATCACGTTGTCTTTGGGGTCTTTCGAATTATATATATACATGTTTATATACTAGAATTTAAATTTTAAATATGAGAAGAAATGTAAGGGCTCGTACCCAGTTCTCTCCTCGCGTGCACTCCCAATTGTTCTAGCACGTGTTTTTTGAATATTGGATGTTAATTAACTCAAAAATATAATTTTAAATACCATAATCAAGAATTAAAAAACATGCGCTAAGAAAATGGTCATTTGGTGACCAATGTTATATTACAGATTTACAACTTTAAACAAATTATGCTTGTTTGAATATATTCTCTGAAATTGCACTTTTACTCTACTGTGCACTAACTTGATTAGTTAGTACCCGTATTAGTAGAAGTTATGAGTCACGAGCTCCCGTCTCGTGAATTGCGTCAGTTTCGCTTCTTGCTCAAAGAAAGTTCAAGTAAGTTTGTACCAATTTTTCGTAACAATGAAACAATATTGACATATATTAAAGGACATCGTGCTACGCGCCAGTATGTATTGGATCAAAAGCAGACCTGAGCTGGCTCTTTGTTCGAACCTTCTTTACCTTCTCCCCTAAACCTCTTGTTTACGGGCTGAATAATGTATTAAGGACATTCCTTTAAACTGGACTGCTGTCATTGACTTGTTTGCATGCCCAGAGGAATTCGAGAGGAATGCTAGTTGTTCATCTCCTGAATGCAGAACCAAATAAGCTTTGAAGTGACGTTAGTTTTGACGGTATATAGTTGGTGAGTGTCAAATAAATTCCATGTTGTTGCTTACAGTAGGTAGTATGTCAAGTCCCCTTTAGCTCCTGCTGACTGTTCACACAATTTGCTACATTTACTGCGTTGCATGGTTTCTTGTAATATAATTGGATGGCAGCTTGTGCATATATAGAGCAACTGCAAATGATCAGCATTTCTTCGGCTCCAGGTCCCACATGCTTTACGTTAGCAGTTCTTCGATTGAAAAGTAATTTGTATGAACTTGCAGTAAAGCACTAGATACTAACTAACGTACGTATATATCTCCATGCCTAGAAAACTGTGCCTTTCTTGCAATTGATGTTGAGTTACATGGCAAATGTCTAAGGACGTCATAACGTTGATGACATTTACCTCTTCGTGCCCTCTTTCAGTGAAGTTCTGGATTTGACACTGCAGACGAAGTTGACATAGAGTGTCAGTCAAGTTGCTGTAATGTGTCTTCGACGAACAAATCATAGTGTTTTATTCAGTCACGTGGTATGGCCGCTTTTCGAGTCTAGACATAGTTGATTTGGCATTTGATCCACACATTGAATAATGATTCGTTTAGTTTGCGCGTGCAAAGCTATAAGTTTGTTTCACCCGACTGCTTTCACTCTTCACACACACAAAAATATGTAAACAAACAAACAAACAAACAAACACACACACACACACACACA
>NC_085101.1:2919501-2949501 GCF_963422355.1 Corticium candelabrum | reverse complement strand
CTAGTCTCTCAAGCAGACACACGTTGAAATTCATTTTATAAACAAAAAAGAGCTGAACAAAAAATTACAATCTAAGTCGCTACAACAGAGGCATATTGAACATTGACTGTTGGCGTAGACATAGATTTGAAAGCAGGAATCTAAAACTTTGGCTCTTGTGCAGATTTGACAGTTCTGTCTTTGTTGTTATTTATGTATAATTGTCCTAATAAGAGCATGATACTATTTTGTTTTGTCCTTCCACCTAGAGCAGCAGAATGGAACAGAAACTTCTTCTAGATGATTCAAACTTGGGTATGCAAGATGAAAAATCGTGTTATAATAAAATATATGTTTTGAATAAACGGCTTCAATCAATGGAACGTGATGTTTTGATTTTTGTGTTACTGGTAGGTCCTGCTCCTGCCTATGATACTCAACCAGCTGCAGGACATGCTTACTACCCACCGGTTGGTTATCAAAATGTAAACAGCTATGCACCTGTTTATACTCATCAGCCTGTGATGTCAACTACAATGGTAGAATTCTTTAGAACGCTTGGTCTGTTACTTTATATAATTTATATGTAAATAAACTGTGTTTCATACTATTAGGTTGGAAATGCTGAAGTAGTACCTCGTGACTATCTGTGCTTATCCGCTATCAGTATTGTTTTTTGTTGGCCATTTGGATTAGCTGCACTTTTTATGGCTATTAAGGTTAGGTGTATTTGAAAGTTTAACTTATTCTACGTATTATATTATGTTGAGTAGCTGATGCTATATTCACATTAGATGCGATGATTATAGGCATGAATGTCTTTAATATTTCTTAAAATCGGAAGATTTTCATCTGAATTTGTAACGTCCTGAAATACTGTAGCTTGAAAATTTAAGTAATAAGAATAGAATACAGAGGTTGTATTGATGTTTATACATGGGCTACTGATCACACACACACACACACACACACACACACACACACACACACACACACACACACACACACACACACACACACACACACACACACACACACACACACACACACACAAACACACACACACACACACACACACACACACACACACACACACACACACAAACACACACACACACACACACACACACACACACACACACACACACAACACACACACACACACACACACACACACACACACACACACAACACACACACACACACACACACACACACACACACACACACACACACACAACACACACACACACACACACACACACACACACACACACACACACACACACACACACACACACACACACTGCTTCTCGGGCATATATGAGTTTGCTTTAATGGAAGGGGATAAACTCATGACACGAGCGCTTTGTCAAATAATAATTTCATACACACAAATTAGAATCGAGATAATGGACATGCACAATTAGCTAATGCTCTAATGCTTCATTTATTTCACACATCACTGTTTAAGTCATTGCTTTTAATGATTGATATAGTATATTTTCGCTTTTATAGACACGTCATATGATCGCATATGGAAACATCGCTGCAGCAATGGAAACATCAAAAATTGCCCGCATTTTTGCCATTTCGGCATTGGTGTTTGGTTGCCTTCTTTTGGCATCTTCAGTAGCAATGCTTCTAGTGTAAAAGTTGATTTGAACATCTTTGACTACAAACAAACATTACGACGTAGGACAATGTGTTGATTATGATATTAGCAAGATTGTGATCTTCAATAACAATGAGGTTGATGACGTCATTTGAGCAACTTATTAACTTAATTAATTAATGACAGATGTGAATGCCCTCTTGATACTATATTTTTTCATTTATCTTTTTATTACTAATCCCTATTGTACGCAATAAATTTTTTGGCACTTGACGAGCATCAATTGACTGGAAGAATGTGTAGAACAGTATAGTCGCTTGTCGTTTCCTACTGATTGCATCAAACGAAGCACAAGCTATCACCTTAATTGTAACATTTGCATGCACGACAACCACAACAACGGCTGGTCTGCTACTGTTAGCTAAAAAGACGACGCTCTCTTCAACAATTTTATAATAATATTGGCATTGTGTGTCTATCACGTTTACGTGTAAGCCTTGATCTCGAGGGTTGAGAAGTGTCAATGTCTAGTCGAGTAAGCGAATGAAACACTAGTCAAGTTTATTACCTTTCCCACTCGAAAGCTGTGTAGAATCGAACCTAGAACATTAACGCACTAATGCATTACCTTAGAACAAAGCTAGTATGCCACCGAGTTTTATTATCTGTGGTAAGAGTGCTTATAGAGACATTTGGAGGTCAAGTTGGGTTGGATCGTCTCTATTTCCAATCATGGTCTATTAGAGTGGACCAGAGATTAGTTAGACAGTTATCATATTGCAATGATTTATAGTAATTCAGCTGTTGGGTACACTGAGAGCCAACGTTGCATGAGGAAGGCCATGCAGTCACATCTAGTTGAAACATGACACGAAAATGAGACAGCTATGTTTGGCTATCCGTTCACCAGTGGCTTTCGATTTCTCAAGCTATTGCTTTCCATTCTCTCACACAGACAAGACAGATGTTGCAATTGCTTTCTATAAACAGATCGATACATGCAGCTAAACTAAGTCACAATCTAATTCACTACAACGGATGCACAGCAGCGGACGCATTGTGACCTTTGACATAGCCATAAATGAAAGCAAGAATTTACAGCCCTTACATTGCTCATTACTTTTGGCTGATGCGGCTGTTCAGTCTCTTTTGCTATATATAGTTGTCTTAACACAATGGTAAGCAAACACATGCAGGAAAATATGTGGCTGATGGTGTCACACTACACAACATTGATCTCTTCAAAAAAAGGACATACGACAAATATCAAGTCATATAACTTTCAGAATAAAATTTTCAGTCGTCACTATGACCTCGTTGTCGGTGTTGCTGTTTGGAGATCTGACTAGTGTTGGCGTTACTGTAAATGATTTTTGGCAATTTTCTCCTGCACAGAGAATTTGGAAGAAAGTGAAGATGATCGAGGATGCAGGGAGCGTCCCCTCACCTCGATATGGTCATGCTGCTGCAGATATAGGAGTCGACATGTTTGTTGTTGAGGGATATAACTATTTCAATATTATAAACGTAGAATTGTGGAGGTTTAACGTGATTAACAATTTTTGAAGCGTTTTGGTACCAACCAACAAACATACACATTTTAATTACTTACTAATAGATGATTACTTTCTTACGGCGACATGACGAACTGAAATGTTATGAATTGCGGCTAAATGTATGTCGTATTTCAGACCATGATATTGTAATGGCTATCTCGAGTTGTGAATGTTTATTGTTGATTTGCAGCCGTGGAATTTCGTTGCACTTGAAACACTAAACAATGTACCCTAACCCTATATTTTCTTTTCACATCTGAATATTTGGCAAGAATATCTGTTAAGTTTAGAGCAGTCTAGTTTAGCTTATCTAAAGGCTGGATGTCCTGAAGAATTGGGGTCGAGCAACATTTCTCATGTTCCCTACGACGTCTGTAAAGTCGGTTTCTACTCTGATGTGGAGACGAATGACTGCCGCGAATGTCCAAATGGAACGTCGACGAGAGAAGAGGGTTATTCAAGGAAGACCAAGTGCAATCTTTGGGTCACGGTGTATTGTCTTAGTGGGAGATGTCTGGTGATGAGCAACACGTTAACGCAAGTTCCCGTATGCACGTGCACTATCGGTTTCATTGGCTCTCACTGTCAAGACGCAACTTATTATTACATTGGAACGGGAGTTATCCTTTTTATAGATATTGTTACTTTACTCGTAATTGTATTATGGCGTACTACAAACAGACGAAGACAACGAGAAACGCCATTCAATCGTCACATACAAACATTGAATGATGCGTGGCAGATCAGTTGGCAAGAAATAAGTCTGCAAGACAAAGTGGAAGGAAGACCATTGGGAAGAGTGTGGAAAGCGCAATATCGTGCTAAGGACGTTGCTGTAAAGACGCTGATGGTGGTCGACGATCCGCAGTCATCGTTGGCATTCGCGCAACTTATTAAATTTATGGAAACAATGCGTCGTCCAAATATTGTACTTTCTATCGGAGCGGGTACAACGAGTGCGCAAGCACAACCGTTTCTTGTCGTCGAGTTTGCGGATCGAGGTTCATTATGTCATGTAGTGGGTGACGTCAGTATTGAAATAGATCAAAATCGTAAATAGCCTTCGCTCTGGACGCTTCTAAAGAAATGGAATTTCTTCACCAATTGAACTCACCAAGAATTCATCGAGATATGAAGAGTCACAATTTACTAGTGAGTTACAGCTGTATTGTCAAAGTCGCCGATTTCGGTCTTGGAAGACTGTTTTGCGATGCACGCAAAAACGGACAATCAAACCGAAACACTTTATTGAGCAGCAGTAATTCAGGATACATGACCCAGTTGAGACGAGAGACTGGTTTGAAGATAATGTTGGGACAGTGAGATGGCGTGAACCAGAGATATTACGGCTAGAGAGGTACGATAGATCCATCGATGTCTACAGGTATTGTCGACGACTCGACGTCAATTTTATTGTATTAAATGACCTATTTTGAGTTTAGTTTTGGGAATTGTGCTTTGGAAGATTTGGTCACGTGGCTAAACCCTTTGAGCAGTATCGGTTTGGTCACGAGGTCGACGACGTCGTGGAAAGAGGCGAGCGTCACGTCGTTTCAAACAATTACCCGAAAATGTATGCAAGCTTGATGCAACCTTGCTGGGGAGACAATCCTTGTAAACAACCGTCGTTTAGCGAAGTTATCAGCTGTCTGGTAAACATGTACGTGGAAGATGCATGCTACAGTGACTACACAACAGCTTGAATTTTGTTCATTAGCTGCTATCAAGAGGGAAGAGATTAGTTTGCTGCTACTATACAATTTGTAATTTTAATCGTGAGAAAATTGTTATTAATTGAAAGATAGTTGTCTTTTCAAGTAAACCCAGTTATTTAGCGCAATAAGTACACACTAAAACCTTCACATATCATAAACTAAAATAAAGTACAACAACAACCAATAACGCAATCAAAGCACGCTACAACTTAGCCTCGAATTTCCAGACCAGAGAGCGCGCGAAGCGCGCGAACTCTAGTCGGGACCAAGTCGATACTAAAACGATTTCGGAAGTATTTATCAATAGCGATGCTAAATGGTAGTCTAACAGCGTAGGATCGTTTACCTAGATCAACATATCCTTTGTGAATGCCATGAGATCTCACGAACAAAGAAGAGACGCCTGCCGTGTTTGCGGCGATACCTTTGTGGACGGCATGAAACCACGACTCTTCGATTCTTTGGCAGACCGCTAGCTAGTCTAACCTGTCGACTGGCGAGACTACCGCTCGACCAGTTGTCAAAGGTGATGGTCTAGCGACGCTGCTGTGCATGTCCTCTCACCGCAAGCTTGAAAATATCAAAGAACTGAAGCTGAAACTAAAACTAAGATGTGTGCGTGTACCAGAGTCTTCATCACGGCTCTGGGGTGCACTGCACTTAGCCGCCCACGCGGGTTTCACACGAGCGCAATCAGCGCTAGTGCACTTAGCATAACCAATTACTGCTAAACCAATCAGAATTTACAACCGACATTCCGGCTATGAGGAGCTGATTGGCTTAGAAGGCTATTTCCAAAATCATTTTAGTACCGACTTGGTCCAGACTAGACTTCTCGCGTTTCGCGCGCACTCTGGTCTGGAAGTTTGAAGCTACAGCTGTAGCTACAACTAGGCACGTTTAGTGACTCACGCTCACTTCCCAAAGTTTTCGTTCTTTCTTTGATCAATTTTTGATCTCGCACCAGTGCTAGCTTATCTAAACAACTAATAATAGTACACTACATTACATGTCAATGCATTGGCCGCTCATCAATGACGTCATCAATCATTATCAAGTGCCGTATATTTGAATGTGACTGGCAATCCATGGACTAAGCACTTGTGACCAGCTCAAATACGTAAAATTTGTTTTTATGTAGAGTCCCTGTTATATTATCGGACGATCTCAATTATGGGACACTGGCACAAAGCCTACTTCAAAGAAACGTACCTCTCCCTTTTGTATCAAAGTAAAGATCGACTGATCATACATAATTATATTCAAGCTCTTCGGTTTAATTTTCGTGCCGCCACAAGATCTTTTTCGAGGAAGGTTCTGATTTTCCAATATCTAACAAAACCATTTCTAATGTGAAAGCTGTTAGTTCTCGCTGGTTCGTCGACTGGAGAAATCGTTTTAATCATGGACGGAGGCGGGCATTAGGTCAAGAAGTGCACGTCTGTTCTACCTACACTTTTTGAGCCAAGTTCGTCGCATTTCGCTTGTTCTCTCTACAGACGACGGAAAAGGGCGTGTCGCACCTATTATTACGGGACACCCGTAGTGTTTGAGGTGAGAAAAGGTAGCGTTGCATAGAATTTATTTGACTCTCAAACAACAAGAAAAAGCCCTATATTGTTTCCAAGTCCTTTGTACTTGGTTAGAGAGCGTTTTCACTGTTTGTCTGCATTGTTTAATTGCAAAAACAACTCGTTGCCTTCAAATGACTAGAATCACTATCTTTGTGTTCAAACCCATTTTAGCATCTCTTAATTTGTTGCACAGAAAACACGCCCTATTGTTCTTGGCAAAGCCAATCGAATGGGCATGCATGGGAAGAGCCACTGTAATGAAGTGTCTATTCATTGCCAGCTCGCATCGTCCTCGCCATCTTTGTCAGTCTGCATGTGCATCTCTAATTACACTTTTTGCTAGAGCCAGACCAGATACTGCACGGCAATATATTTTTGCACGATGGCTTTCAAACAACGCGCAGATCTTATGAAATAACTTTGAATTATCTAGACTAAGCTACTAAAGAGCAAACTACATATATACTAAACAACCACTACTCTATAACGAAAACTCCAGGTTAAAAAACTTATGAAATCTACCTGCGTGCGTGAATGAAGAAGTCATTGAGGTATAGATAGACACTTCTCTTCTTGGTAGGCTACAGTGGATTCATGTACTCATGCACATTCGATCGGTTTTGGCAAGAATTGTGTCTGTGTGTGTGTGTGTGTGTGTGTGTGTGTGTGTGTGTGTGTGTTCTCGCGCGCGCGCGTGTGTGTGTGTCTGTGTGTGTGTGTGTGTCTGTTTCTGTGTGTCTATGTGAATATCAAGATATATATATATATATATATATATATATATATATATATAAATATGTTTACTAACAAGTAATCTAATTTTTCCATGCAGAGAACGAGTTGGTCAGCTATTATCTACATATATACGTTGACAACAAACATTTCTACCTGTTTGCTAGCTAGACACTAAATTTTTTTAGGTATTTGTTGAAACCCTGTCTTGGAAGTAAACATGCAGACTTCCTAGTAATTTACATTATGTATCTAGGCCATATAGTCGTCATTTCACGATCTTGATCAAGACAATTGAAATGTACAGTATCATAATTGCACTCGGTTTAGTTGTAACAACATTGGTATGACATAGATATTGATATCAGCAAACATGGACAATCAATTGTGCTGGACTCAGCACAGAGTAGTAGGTCTGTGCTCCTTTTGATCATTCCAGTTTTTGCATTTCAATGCTGTTAATTAAGAATTGCAGAGTCTCAAATATTTTAGTGTACATTTGATTTTTTTACAAACCATAAATTAAAAATTTGCAATTGTGGTTTAGCAGTGATTCTATTTCTTGCTAAGGACTTTGTTCAAATGTTGGAATTATATCTTATTGTCAATTGTTAGATTATAATGTTTACACAAATTGAAACTACAACAGTGGCAGTTGTACCACGTGATCATTCTAAATTTGTAACCTAACTTCTTCCTCAGTATAGTCGGTTCTCGTTTCCTACTGATTGCATCAAACGAAGCACAAGCTATCAACTTGATGGCCAATCTATAGGTAAGCGTTTAGCAACATAAATTTACGTTACTTTACAATTGTTTCTGTTGCAAGCACGTGGATCACAACAATTGCTTGTCTACTACAGTTAGCTACAATGACGACTCTCTCTTCTGGCATTTTGTAATAGTATTTGCGTCGTGTGTCTATCACGTTTACGTCTAGGCCTTGTGAGAGTTCAGAAGTGTCGATGAATAGTCGAGTAAGCGAATGAAACACTAGACAAGGTTGTTACCTTCCCACCCCAACTATCTCCAGAATCGAACCTAGAACACTGTCACAATAAGACATTACCTTAGGACAAAACTAGTATGCCACCGAATTTAATCATTTGTGGTAAGAGTACCTGTAGACACATTTGGAGTTCAAGTTGGGTTGGATCATTTCTAGCTAGTTTTTATCATGGTCTAATAGAGTGGACCAGAGATTAGTTAGACAGTCATCCATCATATTGCATTGATTTATAGTAATTCAGCTGTTTTGTACACTGAGAGGCAACGTTGCATGAGGAAGGTCGTGCGGGTACATCTAGTTGAAACACGACACGGAAATGAGACAGCTATGTTTGGCTCTCCGTTCACTAGTGACTTTCGTTTTCCCAAGCTATTGCTTTCCATTCTCTCACACAGACAAGACAGATGTGGCAATTGCTTTCTAGAAACAGATCGATACATGCAGCTAAACTAAATCACAATCTAATTCACTACAACGGACACATACTGACCTTTGACATAGACATAAATTTGAAAGCAGGATTCTAGCTAAGCCCTGAAATCGCTCTTTACTTGTGAAAGATGAGGTAGTTCTGTCTCTGCTGCTATTTATAATTGTCTTAATAAATGCGTGCTTTTATTTTGCTTTTGTCCTTCCATCTAGATCTGCAGAATGGAACAGAAATCTCTTCTAGGTCATTCAAGTTTGGGTATGCAAGTTGAAAATATCGCTAATGGAAAATTTAAGTTTGACATATTGGCTTCAAACAATGTAACTTGATTCTTTGGATTTGGTGTCACTGTTAGGTCCTTCTCCTGCGTACGATACGCACCCAGCCGCAGGTCATGCTTGCTACTTACCGGTTGGTTATCGACATGTAAACAGCGATGTATCTGTTTACACCCATCAGCCGGTGATGTCAAACACAATGGTACAGTAGAATGTTTTCAGAACGTTTCGTTTACTATATCTTTACTATGCTAAACTGTTTTCTTACTAGATCAAAAATGCTGAAAAGGTACCTCGTGACTATCTGTGTTTGACTGTTGTCAGTCTTGTTTGCTGTTGGCCGATTGGATTACCTGCACTTCTTATGGCCATCAAGGTAATGTGTATTGTAAGTTTAACTTTCTACTAGTTGATTCTATCTAATTAGTCTCTGTTCGCTATAGCTTTGAGCTTTGAACTCAATGAAGATCATAGAAACGAAATTGAAACTGGTCCGTCCTAACGCTCGCTAAAGATGTGCCCTGCCGCCTGGCGTGTTGTTGTATTTTCAGAGTAAATAAATATTCCCGGATAGGGTTAGATTATCATTTCCGGATGTGGATAGAAAGTCCAAAGTTAGAGCAAGCTTTGCAAATATTTAGTTATTTGAAGAAAACCTTTTTCTCTGATGTGAGCCTTAAAATGTATTCATATTCATGAATTGTAGTCATTATTAACCAAATATATTATTTATTTATCAATAATATGTACCTCAATCCGGAAGTTTATTGCATTGTGTGCCTGACGAAAGTCATCTTTCTTAAAAAAGGACTAGATGCTACGGCCCAATAACGAGAATTAGAAAATCAGGTGGTCTATATATATATATATGGTGTCTAATGCACAATTATCTGGGGCTATTATCAGGATACATAAGTTAATTAAATAATTAAAGGAGAACTCTCACAAAAATCAACCATCTCTCAGATGAAAGCTGCACTTCACGACACAACCTTTGCAACCGTTAACTGCAGACGCTTACCGTAACAAAGAAATAAAGCATCGAGAAAGTACCTGTGTGGGCGTATTTAGCCGCATGTGGCATGAGCGTAACACTGTTTGATGGTTGCAAAGAAGACCGATAAGCTGTATACTTTGCAATGTAAGGATTGTGAGTGATATGGTGTCAAATTGTGATTTTTTTAACTAAAGCAAACTGGGACTCCAAACTATTCCGCCAGTATCTCGACTGTGTAAATACAACCGTGGAGCCTCAAAAGAAGATCCTTCTTAGATTAGTTCATAAATTATGTCTTTCTGTATTTTGGGTGCGTTATGAGCACTTGGTATGGTTAAATCTAAAGTAGTTACTTCCAAACGAGAGAGTAAGACTTTGTGCCACATACGGGGAATCTTCTGAACAACTCGTGGTCTATTATCTGCTTTTGTGGCTGGCAGGACCGTAAAGCTTTCTGCACAAAGATATCTTTCAACGAGTTTTATTATTTGGTGAGAGTTTCACAAACAGTTGCTGTTTAATTAAACATGCTCTCAAGCGAGATAGTGACTACTCCGCGTATTAGAACTAGTTCTTGATATGCGGTTGTGTTTTCGAATTTTCTAATATAGTTTATATGTATAACATCCACACTGTACACAAAGTTATAAAGCAATTTGCAGACCGTCCAATGTTGCCTTGAATGAAAAACCATACTAAGACTTGGTGTAAGACCAAACTAGAGCAAAATTTCGAAGTTCAAGGTTGGAGCGAGCAGGGACTCGGAGCAGTGTATCGCATCGGACGATAATTGTACGGACACACTCTTGATATTAACGGACACAGGCTTGTACGTGAATTTATACGCAAACGCACACACGCACGCACACACACACGCACGCACACACACACACACACACACACACACACACACACACACACACACACACACGCACACACACACAATGTCAAGAGTTATTAATTAGATTACAACGATTAATGCATACCAATCGAAAAAGATGATTGACACGGTTAGCATGTATATCAAGCATTGCTGCTGTTTCGTTAATATTGTCGTTTGTAGACTCGTAACATGAAGACATCCGGGAACGTCTTTGCAGCAAAGAAAGCATCAAGAAAGGCTCGCATTTTCGGCATCGTGGCTGTGGTGCTGGGTTGCCTCAGTTATGCTCTTGGAGTAGTTTTGGTTCTGTTGCTCGTTTAGAATTTGATTTGATCAGAAATGAGTTTGTTGATCTAATATAAGCAACCCTAAAATGGTTTTGGATACTGTTTTATATTGATATTAATTAACTAAAACTTTGTCACATTGTTAAAATGGAGTAGTTGAATACAAACGGCTTTAAGTCTCCGTGAACATTTCTTTTTTCTTCGTTTACGCATGCTCAGCGAGAGAACGAGTGGTTGCTTGTCCGAGGTTGCGACACTAAAATTAAAAATTTGGCTTGTACAAACATTGGCACCGTACTAAAAACATTGTTACACTTGTAAATATTTTGGGCATGCGTTGGTGTGGCCCACAAGTCCCGGTCTTCTACTCAGTAAGCCAGCTAGATGCCTCTAATGTCGTTGATCAATATAACTCCAAGGCTTCTTTATTAATTAAAGTGCAAGAAACGTGTTGATCGGCACGTGACGACATCATGAGTGACAGCGAGCAGACAGTCAGTAGTCTGCCAATGAGGAAGCAATGAACTCAGCTTTTAATGAAGCAATGCTTCAGTTGCGGAGTAAACAAAGTTGGTTAAACGTTAGTAAAAGATATCAATTTCATTAAATTTATTTTAAATATTAATAACAAGGTAAATAATTATATATATTAGCAATTTATATATTATAGTCATTTTTCTTAGTAGATGAATTGACAAGAAACCTTTTCTAGATGATTCAAACTTGGGTATGCATGTTGAAAAAGTGTTAATTGAAACTTAAATTTTTAAACAGTGGCTTCAAACAATGTAATTTGATGCTTTAATATTTTGGTGTCACTGGTAGGTCCTGCTCCTGCATACGATACGCATTCAACTTACCACGTCACTATCTGTGTCTGACTGTCATCAGTCTTCTTTGCTGTTGGCCAATTGCATAGTTGCACTTGTTATGGCCATAAAGGTAATGTTGAAAGTTTAACTATATAGCATTTGATTCCATTTAGTCTCTGTTGGCTATGAATAACCTTGAACTTTGAAGTCAATCAAGATCATAGGAACCCAGGTTTGTCGAAGGTTTGAGAACTGGTCGCCCAAGTAAGGGCACGTTCTGGCGACAGAATGGACAACTAGTTAAAAACGAGTATATACTAATTCGGGCTTTGTTGAGCTCACGCAATCAGAGCAACATGTATTCATTTATATTTGGATATCTTTTATTATATCCACACGGAATTCACTAATTTCTCTTCAAGACCAACGGTCATGAAGTCATTACTTTTATAGGACATTAAGTAGGAGCTATGGGCCGTGCTAAGAAATCTCCTGGTGCCTGTCCAGGTGATCGCAAGAGCACCGACTGCGACGCCAACTGTAGTGTGGTCACTCGAAGTCCAACCCGGACTCCAGTGGTTGATGCACTTTGTTTCAGTCGAAGGCCTTTGCCACCCCAGTCAATGACCAGGTACTCATTTATACTCTCGAGTCGAGAGAGGCAATTATGTGTAAGTTTCTGGCCTAAGGAAATTATGCCATATCTCGCCATAACTGTGACTAGAACTAGCAAACCTGCTAGGTTCCGGATGTTTCCATTCTCCGAACGCACTCTCTAACCAATTGAGCTACAGCACCATGCACGAACACACACACACACACACACACACACACACACACACACACACACACACACACACATACACACACACACACACACACACACACACACACACACACACACAAACACACACACACACACACACACACACACACACACACACAAACAGACACACACACACACACACACACACACACACACACACACACACACACACACACACACACAAACACACACACACACACACACACACACACACCGAAATGGGTAATTAATTGAATTTGCAACGAATAATGAAAATCAAATTAAGTGGAACCACCACTGTTCTTCACATTTTGGCGTTGGAAATGGTGTACGACAAGGAAGCGTTTTGTCTCCATCTCTGTCCAATCTCTATATAGATAATCTTTTGACACAGCTTAGCTTTTCTGGTCTCGGAGCTATAATAGCAGATCTACACCTGGGGTGCTTGACTTACGCAGACGACATAACACTTTAGTGTCCACAAATGTTGCTGGATTACAACAAATGTTAGATATATGTACTACGTATGCAAATGAGCATCATCTGATGTACAACATCAAAAAGGTGTCGTGATTACATTCACGCAGAGACGATGGAAACACTCTAGTGAATTAGATGTTATTCTCGATAGCAATAGATTAACAAACAAGGAGGAAATACCACGTTTGGGCGTTGTCATGAATAATTGCTGTATGGTAGAGAGCACATTGGAGGCTAGAAAACATTTCATGCTGCTGTGAATAGTGTTATTAGCCTACTTGTTGGGAGTTGCTCAAAAGATGGTGTATGGATGACGATTATGGTAAGTCAACTATTTGCAGTTCTTGCATATGGATGTCATTTGTGGAATTTTGAACGAAGTATAGGTGAGACGTATCATAACACAGTGTATGGAAAAGGTATTCGTCGTGGGCTTGGTATGAGACAAAGAGACTCTATAGTGGAAAGAATTCCAAGATTTGTTGAGGCATCTCTTGAGATGAAAATACTACACACTAAATTCCTTAAACGGGCCACAGATTCAAGAAATGAACTTGTGGGAGAACTGCCATTGCTAATAGTTATTATAATACATGCCAATCGCAATCTAACCAGATTATGGGCATAGTTAGCATGTTTATCAGACATCACTGCTCTTTTGTTGATACTGTCGCTATGGTACTTTTTATATGAAGACATCAGAGAACGTCGTTGCAGCAAAGGAATCATCGAGAAAGGCTCGCATTTTTGCCATCGTGCAATTGTTGAGTTGCCTCAATTACGATCTTGCAATAGCTATTGCTATGTTGCTCGTTTAGAATTTGATTTGAACATAGACGAGTTTGTTGACGTCATGTAATAAATTTCAGTGTTGATCTAGAAATGGCTTTAAATACTGTCTTAATATTGATATTTAATAAGGAAAACTTTTGGTCACCAGCAGTTCCTGATGTTTAGAATAGAGTATCTGCAAGGCGCTGTTCATTAGAGTTGATCTTCAGCTACTATTTTTTCGCATTCGTATATTTTTAACTTGTAGTTTGCTGTAACCGTGATTTCACTGACCTGAACTGTCATGGATAATAGATTTACTTTTAGTGTTTTGTATATATAGTAGTTGAAGGCAAATGTTGTCTAAGTTTCCATGAACGTATGTATATTCTTGATTCTTCGTTCGCGCATTCTCAGCAAGAGACAAATAATTGGTTACTTACAATTGACCGCGTGTCTTTGCCAGTTTCATTAATTAATCAAAAATTTGGTTTGTAAACATTAATTGCCACCGTACTGAAACCATTATTACACCCAAACATTGTTAATAGAAAACAGCAGCTCTGTAAACTTGACGGAAACTCTAGAAACTAGGAAATGCAAATTTTGGATTGGGAATACATGCTGTGGTATACGTTACAGCTTCAGGCGTGGAGTCCTGGGGTTTTGAAATTAGAAAAATTGATTTGATATCGTGTATGTTGGTATGTTGTCAACCAGATCGCGACCAACGTTGCCTTTACCTCTAGTTCATTATTAGTTCATGAGTAAGTACATTCGATGTCTACCACTGTTGAACGGTGTTGATGACATGAATCAAGACAAGCCATGTACTTTAACTCTTTGAAATATGTTTGACTTCACTGTCACTTCACGCTCAACGATCAAAGGTGCATGTCTTCCATCTGATGTACAAGTGTTTTGTATAGTTGAAACAAGTTAGAGCATGCGTAATACCTCTACCTTTACCGTGTTCCAAGTTCATTTTATTGTCGACTTCACCTTAGGTATATATATATAGCTGTTACATTAGGATGTAGTTTGCAGACAAACAATCTCTTATTGGAATCGAGTCCAACAATCTCTATTCTATTGTAAAGGCGTGTCTACTTTGTTTGTCACTATCACAGTCTTTGTGTGTTTGACAGTGAGTGTGTGTGTGTGTGTGTGTGTGTGTGTGTGTTTGTGTGTGTTTGTGTGTGCGCGCGCACCACTAACTGACAATTGATGAAAACATGATCGTGATGGCAAACGCAGACCATGTAATAAAGCAAAATTTTACATCGATCATTGGACAGCCACCACCCGGAAAGACTACCTGTCTTACACCATGAATTACAAAGTTTAGGGTGTAGTTAGAAAGGACGGCAGTGCAAACCAACACTCAGGAGTTGTGCTGTACTATGATTGTCGGCTGGTGTCAGTCAGTATTAAAATTTGCTATAAATGCTAAACCCAAACAATGGAGGAATGTGTTACTGTCAGTTCACTGTCCCTTACGTGGCGAACACCACATGGTACCCACCTCTTCTACTATCTTCTACTAAATAATTGTCGTGTTACAGTGGTGTCTGAAAGATATACCTGTTCTAAACTGGTACAGGTGTAGCAAATGATCTGCGTACTTGTGTTTTTATATTTGTCGCTACTACACACAGGTGTGTGATTGTGCCGTTGGTAAAAAGCAATGCGCCTGTAAATATAGCTTACCTTTTGTGTAACTGAAATTTAGGTACACTGTATGTATGCAGTAAAAATGTGTGCAAGCCAGATGTACAGTTTGGAGAACTTGATTGTGAATAACTCCCTTTTATTTTGTTAAGCACCAAGTATACGTATAAAGCTACCAGAAATATTAGAATATTAATTGTATAATAAACTTTATTGCAAACAATTTGCATCTTCTTACAACAATGGTATGCATACAATGTCAACACATCAGGTAACTGTTATAATTCTATGTTATTAATACTTTAAACTGGAGTGTTGGCTATAGTGTAAAATACTTCTAAAAATTGTGTCAATTTAGACAAACAGTTTTGTTTTTTAAGTGACATTTTTCCTCTCTTAGGCTTTACATTTTTGTCAAGTTTTATCTCTGCCTTCCTCTTTCTTTCGCTTTGCCGTCCTTGAGGTGCAGTACTTCGACCTCGTGCAAGAAGTGATCTTCTACGAGCTGTTGCTGTAGGCTGCACAGGTATCATGTTGTGTCTGTAACGTTTTACAGTTACATTTTTGTTTGCTGTTGGACGGAAGTGTGCTTTCCCAAACTGATGAAAACTGGCGGCTAACGTTGTCGATATTTTCAATGTACAGTACTTTTCACAGAACTTATTTGCGGCCTCCTTGATTTGCGTATCACACGTCAGTCTTGATTTGAGATCTTCGACAACACAGTCTAAGTTGCTGCACACTACATTTTTTGAAGTAATTGATATGAAACCTCGTGCAAGAAAAAAATTTGCCTGTCCTTCCAGGCGGTTATTGGTATTAATCAAAAGCTATTCATTTGCGCAAATTTTTTTTGCTCGCGGTTTGATATCAATTACTTTACAACATGTTGCCTTGCACTGTTTTGCGCTATAGTGCAAATGCTAAACCACGTGCTACTGAAATTTGTTGGATGATGTTGCACGTTAGCTAAACTGTTAATTTGTTGTTGTTTTTGTGTTCTGTTGTTGCCCTTTTTTGTTTCAGAGGAAGGTGGAGGCGACAAAGATGGCAAGATTTGGCTAGAGTCGACGATGTTGTGCCTACGAACCGTCGCGAGCACGGAGACTGAAACTTGCGCTGGCGCTGAATTTTGACTCCAAATTTGACTTGAAAAAGAGTAAGGACCTGAACGATAGAGTATGTACAGACTCATCCAAGTAAGTCTCTTCTCAAATTTCTAGAGAATATATTATTAATTAAAATTATTGTTATAGCAATATACTTTTACAGATTTGTAGTATTGTTTATCGCTATTCAGTTATGGAAACTGGATGTATGGAATTTTACTTGACTACTGCCACTGTGTTTGATTTGTACGTACAGCCAATAGTATTTGATTACTTCATGCAGTTAATATTGCTTGATATAGACAATCAATATTTATTGATATATACAGTCAATATTGCTTGATATAGACAATCAATATTGATTGATATATACAGTAAATATTGGTTGATATATACAGTCAATACTGATTGATATATACAGTCAATATTCATTGATATATAAAGTCAATATTTATTGATATATACATTTAATATTCATTGATTTAGGCAGTGAATGTAATTGCTGTGTGCAGTCAACAGTTATTGTCATTAACATTGACTGAATCAATCAATCAATCAATCAATTTTGACTGTCATATTAATTGATATATAGATGTCAATATTGGCTTCTCAATATAATGAAAGCAGAGCAAACATGCGTCAATTATTAATACATATTTACCAATTAAGAAGAAGAAAACGTTTGGTAAAATCTTTCAGAAAACTGTGTTTAGCTTGCAATATGAATCCTTTATTATCTTCCTAATTTCTTTGCTGTGAAATCGATCATTACAATAGCACGTTATTGCGCATGCGGGTAAGTTATGCGTAAGTTGGCGCAAACAAAATGATGTTATGCAATTTTCATTTGCATTAGATAACGTTAATTACTGTTTTATCTGCATGGTCTTCCATACCGAGCTCAGTACTCTACGTCATGTACTTACGCGGACGAAAATACCACGTGCACTGTCACGTGATCTATTTCGCGCCATATTCGAAACCGTGTCCCGTGATGTTGAAGCCATGCATAAAACACCTAGCATCTTCCGGGTGAGTTATTTACATACCAAAATATCGATAGTGTGTGTTAGTCTATTAGCCAAGTCTCAGAAGCCGTCATTTTGTTCCGACCCCCATGTGGACCAGGGTTTCTTGGCACTGCAATATTGTACAAATCCAATAGAAAGGAGTTCTTAGTGTTTGCACTTTGGAAAACGTGCGACAAAGTAACGGTAGAATTTATAAAAATAGGACGCGCGAGGGGCACGGGAAAGTCGACGCTATACTAGAGCTCAGAGCCATAGAGTTGCGACAACCCGTATCAAGGGCGCCATTTTGTTTCCATGAGCGCTAGGTAAAAAATCTGTCTAAAATCATACTAAGCTACTACTGTTTCTACATTAAAGTGAGTTTTACT
This sequence comes from Corticium candelabrum, assembly GCF_963422355.1. Classification (NCBI taxonomy): domain Eukaryota; kingdom Metazoa; phylum Porifera; class Homoscleromorpha; order Homosclerophorida; family Plakinidae; genus Corticium; species Corticium candelabrum. The sequence goes on along the minus strand of NC_085101.1, from coordinate 2,931,399 downwards.
TTGCCACTCGTTGGAACTATTGGACTATGATTTACTTCTTCAGAAGCTCGACTTGTGTCGTTTCCTGATCATCGTGGTTTCGTATGAGAGCGCCACCGAAATACAGAGATTCCAAATAAACTGTTTGCAAGATTTCAGTTGTTTCTGTCAATTTTTGCACTGCAGGAGACGCGTTGTATTGTTCAAACAACGGATCTGAACAGTTCTGACGCTCTTCAAGGAAAACCACGCGCTTTGGCCTCGGAATTCCAACGCTTATATCCGTGTTGTTCTGTAGTGTACACGTTTCGTTCTTCAATGAAAGGTATAAAAAAAGGATGGCTCATCATCAGAAGCTCAAGTAACAAATGGTATAAATGCGATGCTTAGTCATATGTTACACAAGCACATGTACACATTTGTTGACTAGCTAGAGTTGTGTTTCGATCCATACAAGGAAATTCATTTTCATTTCAATTTTTTGACTAACTTTCTCATTGTCATGCTCTTGCTTCCTAGTTCACCTTGACTCTGATTCTTTTGTTTCTCTAAGTCCTGTTTTCTTTTACGTTCATCTGCTTGCATAGAATGTGCAAGCGAAAAGTCAAGTACTTTGACAGTAGCTTCCGCTTGATAGTATGACAATTGAGGAACAAATCATGTACTGTTATATCTTCAGCCTTGTCCAACAATAATCATCGACACTGATTCATCGAAGTTCCTTAGCATGACTTCTACTTTGAGCATCATAGAGAATGCTTTCTCTGATACCAGAGTAAGGCATTCTTGCTTATACTCTTCTAGAATAGTGAACGTTGCTGAGTCTTGATCACTTAGATCACAGCTGGTCACTTCCACAAAATAATTAACCTGTGCAGATTTCTTCATTTTTCTTTATGCTGTGTAGGCAGTATCCTACAAGGTAATATAAGCTGTTCAACTCAGCCTTCTGAATGTCATCTATGCAATTTGCTTCTGATATTTCCACTTCTAAATCTTTTAGATCCAGTTCAGTACTTGGCATGTTCAATGGCTGGTCAAGAACGTCAATTGCTATGTTTCTATCATCTTCTTGGTAGTTTCCTTGATATCCATGAGGTTGTTTCAGGAACTGTGCAATCAATACAAATGAATTTAATGCATATTTAAGTGCCAGTGGTGAACGAATAGGATTTTTTAACCTAACCAAACTAAAAAGATTTTTAAGGCAATGTTGAGTAAGACGACTTGTCAGAAGGAACTTGTATCCTATTGAAAGCAACTCCTCTTGGATACCAAGAACACCGCTTGTAGACATCATAATCCCTGCCTCCCTAACATATCACCGAGAAAATATAACCATTTGGTTAGACTTTGAGGTTGTACTATGTTGCTAGCAGTATTGCAGTGTCTTCCAGTCATGAGGCCAAATTAAGCTTCTCCACATTGCTCGGTTTGCAGATTCCATGTCACTAGCCACAGCTATGACATGTAAGCCTATCTTAGCAGCACATTCAATAATTTCCAGCACAAATAGTTTCATTAGAGTTTTGTCAGTGGAGTTTCCTGTGAAATGGTATGCTACTGTCTGTTTCCACCGTAATGACAGTCCTCTCAACATAAACACAAGAGCATGACTGGCACTACCACAATGACCAGGCAAAGTCACATTCCCAAGCAATTGTCCACTACTTGCATCATACTCATACTAGGTGTAATTAACATTTCATCTAATGTGAGACAGCAGACTCTTTCCTCTGCATACAAATTATTTTCCTTTACTGCTAAGTATTCAAAAACTTGGTTGAGTATGCCGTGCTCAATTAGAACTGTTTTAATCCGTTGTTGAAGAGTTCAAAGAGATGGTAAAGAAAACTGCTGTTTTGAAAGTAAGTTATATCCTGTGGCTCCGCATGCAAATCCAACTGTAAGGCTTTTTTCACCGTGGCAAATGACCACTGAATTCTTCGCATTGCTCTGGACAATGCTAGCAGCTGGTCTTCAGCAAAAAGTTTGTTAATTTTTGATTCCTGACTTGCCATTTGCTTAGTGAGTGCATTATTTCTTCTTATAATTTTGTGCAGTTTGGCTCTTGAAACTTGTAATTTGGCTTTCAATTTTAAGACTTCTCTAGCTGTTGTAGAGGAGTCAATTGAAAGGGTATTAGATTAATGCACATCTATATCTAGATCTGCCACACTTGTTTCATATGCTAGAGAGTCGTTTTGAGTTGCCTCATCATCATTGGAATTATGTTCACCTGTACATTAATCAATTGAGATAGATTAGTTAACTTGCATTAATTGTACTTGGTTTTTCATGGTAGTAATTTAAACAATTGAAAAATGAAAAACAATCCCAATATTGAAAAAACTTCTACTAAACTTTGAAATTATGTCTACATGTATGCCTGTTGTCATTATTGCGTGAATGTGTTCTATCATGTGCAATTTGCAGTTTTCTTTATGTTTTTACAAATATGGTACAGTTGATTGACATGTTATTATTTAAGTGAAGAACAATTCATGCACTGATATAAACGTGTAAACTGGAACAACATAAGACTCCAAAAATTGAGTTGGGACTACAGAATGTCTTAAGCAAGCAGTACAGGCTGTACTCATGTGGATAGCTAATTCAAAACCACCATACCTAGTATATGTATATATATATATACACACACAGACAGACAGACACAAACAAACAAAACACACACAAATATAAAATCAAAACACACACACACACACACACACACACACACACACACACACACACACACACAACCTTACTTTTAGCCTATTGCTGCTACTACACTAAACTGCCACAACCATCACCACACATTATCCTCGTGGAGCTTACCACATTCCACCAATTATATACTCCACTCCATAAATAATATTTAATAATTAATCAGCAACCACGTTACACTTATTTATCAATTAATAATAAAAAACTTGGCTTTTTAATTTAAAGCAGGTTTTTATTTTAAATAGAATATTTGATGTTAATTAACTTTAATAATATAATATTAAATACCGTACTCAAGCAATTAATAAGACAAGCGTTAATTAAGGCAATGATCATTGGATGGCCAATGTTAAATTACAGATTTACAGCTTTCAAACAAATTATGCTTGCTGGAATGAATGCTCTGTAATTGTACTTTCACTGTATTGTGCACTAACTTAATTAGTTAATACCCGTATTAGTACAAGTATCTGTCCCGTGCTTCCGTCTTGTGAATTGTGTCAGTGTTGCTTCTTCCTCAAAGATAGTTCAAGTAAGTTAGTACTAAGTTCAATCATGTAATTTCGTCATGGATGACTGGAAAGCTCCTTGCATGCTATACTAAGCACGTACAGACTAACCCGAAAACACGTACTTTAGTACACAGCTCTGAAGGCTGCAATTGCTGTACATTTCTTAGATGCTTAAGTGACGAAATTACGTTTGAGATCAAGCTCCATAGGCTAGCTGCTCTACAAACGAAGAGGTTCGACTCAAATGACGTCATTGTGACGTCACCGTATTAATTAAAGTTTTTAAAAGGATTCGTGTGAATGCATTCAACAATAACTATCTGATGTTTTGTGAATGTTTTGGGCTTCTTTGTAATGGTTGCTAACGAAGTCACATTTGCTGTGGCTCTAGATATTCATTGTATACATGCAACTATTATTTAATCTCTATTTTAGGAATCTCTGCATTACAACTTTCGTAAAGGTTTTTCTATACTGTCGTTTAGAATTCCAACTTACATATGCTTACTGCTGAGCTCTTTAGTCATTATCATTAATTAATGTCTTACAATAATATTAAATAATTAACATCAGGAAATTAGTTGTCTTTCTCCTCACCCATAGAGCTCGCTAGCGCTGTGTTCAAGTTAGCAAGGTAGCTAGTTGAGTTAAAAGTGTTGCAACGTATTGCACGACTATCTAATTACAACTGTGACTTGTAAGCAGTTGGTAAAGTAATAGGTGTGAATGCGTGCTTTCATTTCTTTGATTTTTCTTGTTGTTTGTAGTTGCAAGATGGAACAGAGACCTCTCTTAGATGATTCAAATATGGGTTTGCACGTTTAAATAGTTTTAATACATAATTTATTTATTATTTTATTTCTGTATTTTTTGGCTTGATTCTGGTGTTGCTAGTAGGTCCTCCCCCTCCGTATGATGAGCACCAAAGTCATTTTTCTTAGCCACCTTTTGGTTACCATCAAGTAAACAGCCATGTACATGTACCTGTTTATACTCATCAGCCGGTGATGTCAACTACAATGGTAGAATTTTTTAGAGCGTTAGTTCTGTTATTTTTTATAATATATATTAATTATTGTGTGTATTTTACTGTAGGTCGAAAATGCTCATGTAGTACCTCGTGACCATCTGGTTTTATCCATTGTCAGTCTCCTTTTTTGCTGGCCATTTGGATTAGCTGCACTTCTTATGACTATTAAGGTTAGGTGTATATTTGAAAGTTCAATGTTCGTATTCCAGAGTAACTGATGATCATACACACATACAAACGGACACGCACACACTGACACACTGACACACTGGCACCACAGATACATACACACACACTAACACACACAAACTAACACACACACACACACACACAGACACACACACACAGACACAGACACACACACTCACGCACGCACGCACGCAAACACACATATTAGAACTGAGATAATGGATACCGTTAGCTAATTTTCTAATTCTGCATGTATTTGACACGTCACCGCTATAATTATGTGCTTGCTCCTAATGATTGATATTGTCTCTATTGTAGACGCGCGAAATGATCGCAGATGGGGACATCGCTAGAGCAATGGAAACGTCAAAAAGGGCCCGCACTTTTGCCGTTGTCGGATTGGCGTCTGGTTTTCCTCTTTTGTTAGCTACCACAGCTACTGTAGCACTGCTTGTAGCGTAAAAGTTGATTTCAACATCATTGCCCATGAACAAACATTGACGTCATTTAATTTGTTGCCTAAGATATATTAAAGCAAGACTGCGATCTTCATAATGGATGTGTTTGCTGATGCTATTTGAGCACCTTAGTTGATTTGGAAACAGCTTTGAATTCTTCTCTGATATTTCTAAACATTATTTCGTCAAAAATATTTTGTTTGTTAACTTAATTAAAAGTATTTGAAGGCTTTTTATATATCTATTTGCTACCACCTGTTGTAACGAATCCCTATCATACAATACATTCTGGCACTTTAGCGGGCATCAAGTTACTGGAAGAACGCGTAGAGGTGATTTTTGTTTCCTACCGTTGCATCAAGCTGCCTACTTGGTCGCCAATCTAAAGGTAATCGTAAAAAACTATGTCCTAGATAATTTAGCCTAGAGTTGTAGTATCTTTGTACGTACTAACAATTGTATTGCAGGAATCGCTGCATCTGATCACAGCAACAGCCGGGAAGACGACCCTATCTTCAACAATTTTGTAATAATTTTGGCGTCGTGCGTAGAACACGTTTACGTAGGCCTTGTGAGCACACAGAAATGCAGTCGACTAAGCATACGAAAGTAACACATGACGAGGTGATAACTTTCCGGGAAGACTCCCAAAAGACGCAATTGGACATTACTTTACAACAGAACTAGCATGCCAGCAAATGCGGGCTTGTAGTTGAAGCATGCATGACAAGGAAATGAAATGAGACAGCCTAGGTTTGGTTCTCGATCATTTCACTGGTTGTTTTGCTTTCCCAAGCTATTGCTGTCTACTCTCTCACGCAAACAGACGTTGGATTTCTTTTTATAAGCAAAGATGAACTAAGAATTACAATCTAACTCGCTACAACGGAGGAATATTGACCTTTGACTGTTAATGTAGACATAGATTTAAAAGCAGAAATCTAAAACGTTGGCTCTTGTACAAATGTGGCAGTTCTGTCTTTGTAGGGATTGCCCAGGTTTTGGAGCGTTGTAAGGGCGTGGGCGTCTTTTTGCACACTTAGAAAATATAGTAAATGTAGAATAAAATTTCTCAAAGTCAAAATTAAAGAAAAGAAATTTTTCACGTTGTGTACTATATCCTATTTTTGTTTTGGTCAATAATCATCTAACAACTTACAAAACAGTTGCTAGCCTCGTAGGCCCATGCGCCAGTTTTGCTCTGATATTTCTTCCATTCTTCTCCACTGATATCTCTTTTGTACGTTATTTGCGGCTGTGAACGTTAGAAAGCGGTTTAGAATTATCCGAACTCTATTCTTTTGTTGATTAAAGAATCCAAAAGGAATGTTAAAAAATTTGTGTTTTTAATTAAAGCAGATTTGATCCTTTGACCGCCATCAACGCTTTTGCACAGTTAGGGCCAATCACAGAGCAGTATTTGCGATGCTTGTCCATGGCAACCAGAGACAATGGACGAAACGCCAATCAACTATGTCCAAAGTGTTTATGAAAGAGTCTACCACCAGAACTGTGTAATTCGATCATGTTTGCCATTGTCATGTCTAGTCTCAATTTTTTGCGATCTGCGTTGTACACAGGAGCAAAATTGACAAATAATTACGTACACAAAGCAATTTATACCGGAACCCTTTATTTGCAACGCATATTCCGTATGTGATAATCTATAGCTTTGTTGCATATTCAAAAAATACACGCACAGAGGAAAGAGCAATGCAAAGACACTGAAAATTAAGATCTACATTCCTGCAACGTGCGCTTGGATACCATGGTTATGTATCTACCCCGTAGACTTAGCCTAGAGACCACTTGAGCTTGAGTAAACTACCTCTGAATCATGTCTAACGAAAGCTGTTACATACGTGTATAAACAGGTTTAATTACCGCTAATGAAAACGCGCTAAATCTTAGACATGCCTAGAAAAGACGTACAGGCCCTAGTGAAGACATGTGCACCCTAGCCAGCTAGAATTTGCACGCTTTTGCACTCCTAAAAACTTACCAAAATAGAATTTTAAAACTTTTTACTAAAAAAATTAAATAGATGTTGGGATTGTATAAAAAGTAACAGAAACAAGATCTATAGATAATATGAACCAAAGCCAGACATCATTAGTGAATCCTTCCAAACCCCGACATTCCCTACATTATACATTTTGGGGGTTGGAAGGATTCAATAATGATGTCTGGCTTTGGTTTATATTATTTATAGATCTTGTTTCTGTTACTTTTTATACAATCTCAACATCTATTTATTTTTTCAGAGAAACAATTTTTAAAATTCAAGTTTATTTATAATTGTTCTAATAAAATCATGCTACTATTTTTGTTTGTCCTTCCACATCTAGAGTAGTAGATGGAACAGAAACATCTTCCAGATGATTCAAACTTGGGTATGAAAGTTGAAAAATCGTGTTATAATAAAATATATATTTTTGAATAAATTAACTTTTAATCAATGTAACTTGATGTCGTGATTTTGGTGCCACTGGTAGGCCCTGTTCATTCGTAAGATACTCACCCAGCTGTTTACTACTCACCGGTTGGTTATCAACATGTAAACAGCGACGCACCTGTTTATACTCATCAGTCTGTGATGTCAACTACAATGGCAGAATTGTTTAGAACGCTTGGTCTGTTACATTATATAATTTAAAGTTAATAAACAGTGTTTCGTACTACTTGGTCGGAAATGCTGAAGTAGTACCTGGTGACTATCTGTGCTTATCGTTGTCAGTCTTCCTTTTTGCTGGCCATTTGGATTAGCTGCACATTTTATAGCTATTAAAGTTAGGTGTATTTGAAGTTTAATGTAGATATTATATTATGATGAGTAGCTGATGCTATTCACACTAGATGCGATAATTATAGGCATGCATGTCTTTGTTATTTCCTGACATCGGAAGATTTCGAACTGAATTTGTAACGTCCTGAAATACCACAGCTTGAAAACATAGTTAATAAGAAAAGAATACAAATGTTATATTGATGTTTATACGGGCAAACAAACACACACACACACACACACACACACACACACACACACACACACACACACACACACTGACACAGATACACATTGACACACACACACACACACACACACACACACACACACACACACACACACACACACACACACACACACACACACACAGCTCTGCAGGCATATATGAGTTCGATAAAATGGAAGGGGATAAACTCATGAGACGAGCGATTTGTCAAATAAACATTTCATTCACACAAATTAAAATTGAGATAATGGACATTCGCGATTAGCTAATGCTCTAATACTGCATGTATTTTACACAATACTGTTTATATCATTGCTTCTAATGATGATGTAATATATTGTCGCTTTTGTAGACGCTTGATATGATCGCATTTGGAAGCGTCGCTGCAGCAATGGAAACATCAAAATGGCCATCTATTTTTTGCCATTTTTGCATTGGGGTTTAGGTGCCTTCTTTTGGCATCTTCAGTATTACTGCTTCTAGCGTAAAAGTTGATTTCAACATCATTGTCTGTGAACAAACATTATGACGTAGAATAATCTGTTGATTAAGATGTAATAGCAAACGTGTTATCTTCAATAACGATGAGGTTGTTGACTTCAGTTGAGCAATTTATTAATTTAGTTAATTAATGACAGATTTCAATGCCCTCTTAATATACATATATATATATATATATATATATATATATATATATATATATTTCTATTTACCTTTTCTAACAATCCGTATTGTACGCAATACATATTCTGGCACTTGACGAGCATCAAGTAACTGGAAGGATGTGTAGAACAGTATGTTTGGTTTTCATTTCCTGCTGATTGCATCAAACGAAGCACAAGCTATCAACTTGGTGGCCAATCTTTAGTTAAGCGTTTAGCTAACAATACATATTCCTTTATCTTGGCTACGCTTTACGTTGCTTTACAATAGTAACCGTTGCATGCAAGTTGACCACAACAAAGGCTGGTCTGCTACTTTTAGCTAAGAAGACGACGCTCTCTCAATAATTTCGTAATAATATTGGCGTCGTGCGTATATCACATTTACGTCTAAGCCTCGATATTGAGCGTTGAGAAGTGTCAATGTATAGTCGAGTAAGCGAATGAAACACTAGACAAGGCTATTAACTTTTCCACCGCAAAGCTGTCCAGAATCGAACCTAGAACATTAACGAACTAAGACATTACCTTAGAACAGAGCTAGTATGCCACCGAATTTAATCATCTGTGGTAAGAGTGCCTGTAGAGACATTTGGAGGTCAAGTTGGGTTAGATCATCTCTATTTCTTATCATGGTCTAGTAGAGGGGACCAGAGATTAGTTTAGACAGTTATCATATTACATTAATTAATTTATAGTAATTCAGCTGTTTGGTATACTGAGAAGCAACGTTGCATGAGGAAGGTCATACAGGCACATCTAGTTGAAATATAAAACGTAAATGAGACAGCTATGTTTGTTTCTATGTTTACTAGTGGCTTTCGTTTTTCCAAGCTATTGCTTTCTATTCTCTCACACAGACAAGACAGAAGTTGCGATTGCTTTCTAGAAACAGAGCGATATATGCAGCTGAACTAAATCACAATCTAATTCACTACAACGGACGCATAGATAGTCAGTGACCTTTGACATAGACATAATTTGAAAGCAGAAATTTAGGGCCTTGAAATCGTACTTTAATTTTGGCAGATATGGCAGGTCTAGCTCTGTTCCTATATATAATTGTCTTAATAATGCATGCTTCCGTTTTGTCCTTCCATCAAGATCTGCAGAATGGAACAGAAACCTTTTCTAGGTGATTCAAACTTGGGTTTGCAAGTTGAAAATCTCACTAATAAAAAATTTAAGTTTGACTTAGAAGGGTTTCAAGCAATATAAATTTATGCTTTGATTTTGGTGTCACTAGTAGGTCTTGCTCATGCGTACGATACACACCCAGCAGCAGGTCGTACTTACTACCCACTTGTTGGTTATCAACTTGTTGCAAATGTGCAAATATATATATATATATATATATATATATAAGTGACACTGCACATATAAACGTCTACGTACTCATAATGCAATCACTAACATTTTAATAAAATAATTATTACAATATACCCCAACTGGCATACACTATTGTACAGGTGCGTGTGTTATTGTAGACTGCACAGTTAATGTTGAAAATTGACACAAATTCTTAATGATTAAATCATAAACCATACGGTTTGCCTAAACCATAAAAAAATCTAAAGGCTATTGGTGGTATCCTGTTTTAAGACCAGACAGACAAAATGCATTTGGAGATTTATCTCTGATTCTCACAACCATGCTGCATGAAAGTGTTTAGGCATATTTAGTATAATACTCCACATATAAATTTCTAATGATTGTTGCGATCTTTATAAAAGTTAAATTTTCAATATTGCTTTAAAAAGTTATTTGGATCCAACAGCAGCCATGAAGACATCTATGCACGACCGACGGTCTTGAATGTACGACAGACGTCATTGATTTTACAACCGACTTTATTGAGTCTACAACCAATCTTTTATAACACTGATTACACGCTAAGATATCACGCATAACTTTCTATTTGCTCTCTTTTACCAATGCTTTTAGTATGACAGAGAATTCACTAAAGTGTCCATTTCATCCTATACCCTCGCTGTGTATTTCTGCCATCTCAAACAACCGGACGCAGCAAGTTGAACAGTACCGTAAAATAGGCGGAACTATAAAATGCAGAAGACACGCAATACTGGCGAGCTGCTTTACACTCCTGATTCACGTAACTGTCGACGACATTAATGTTATGCGTTAATGACGACATGTTTCAAATGATGGCCTGCAAGTTGCTTGAGAGTATAGACCAAACAGACCCGAAAACAGCTAGCCAAACTAAGTAGTCGCAGACGTAGTGTCTGAAAAAGAATGCATCAGGTTAGTAATGAGCTAGCGAGATCAAGCACTTAGCGACCGTACTAGTAAGAACGAAAGAAATGATGATAAAGGGACAATAAATTCCATTTAAGGTTGCGCAAACAAACGACTTCTCAAGAGTCATGATTATTCAGTTAACTGAAAATACACCGAAGAAGGTCAAATGACTATGGAAGTAGTAGTGGCTATCTGCAATAAATGTCATCGACAGTTTGTCATTTCTGTTTAGTTGAATAATTCGTCCCGTGTAATGAGAGGCGAAATCCCTGAGTTTCTGATGATTGCGATAAGCAACAACACGATAGCTTCCATTCACTGTGATACGAAAACCAGCTCGGTAGTAACTAGTTTTGCTATGTATATATTGAATTTGCCCGTAGACATAGTAAAGACCGCTGGTCGGAACCGTGATAACACCGTCTTGATACTGCATGCCACCGCGAAGGAAAGGAGACCAGATAGAACCACTTCTAGTATACCATTGACTTACAGTTCCTACCCAACACATGCCCTCACTAAAACACTCGACGTTCAATAATATTATACAAACCAGAATTATAGTGGCCGTGCGACGTTCCATCACCGTTCAAATGGGCAGCGGGTTTTTCAGTAACAAACTTGACATTATAGATAATAAATAGAGTGACGACACATAATATACATTTGTAACAGACAATTTACTTACCGAGAGTTTCTGTTCTAACTCATTAATCTAGAAAATAAATTAGGTAGTAATATTTGCACTCACGCTGTGCTGATCCTACATACTTGTTGAAGAAGTGTGCTATTCATTTTATCCAATTCTTTGTTAAACTAAAATGAATACAAAATTAATATATAGTACTACCACATTTATATACGAACAACATTTTCATTTAAAAAATCGGTCTTACTTGAAGTTTTAAGTTTTCGACTGGATTAAAGTATTCCTTTAAACTTTCAGGATCAATCTGAAACAATCAATTGGTACCGGCCTGCATATATGTGTCGGAAACATAATTTTTTCACATCTGTTAAAAATGTTTCTTACTGCTTGTCCAGGCACTCCTTGCCTTCCTTGCT
>NC_085101.1:2912001-2917001 GCF_963422355.1 Corticium candelabrum | reverse complement strand
TTTTTCGCAGCCAACCGGGCAATGGACCTGAGGGTATAGAAGTCTTTAGTGGTAGATATAGAATCATGCATGTGTTCTGTTTTAAGAGATACCTGAGAAGTTTAGTTGAAATCGTTTGAACAAGAAATAGCGCAGTATGCGCAACATACCTGCAGTCATGCCAAAGTTTACTCTAAAGTATTGCAACTACTCAATGAACAGTTTTTTTCAATCAAAACATTTGACAGAATACTATATATAAATCAAAGAAGATGTTATAATGCAAAAGCTACATTACCACCCACAAAATTGCAGTAATATCGCCATTAATTAAACATTTCTTCTATCTGCATCTAGAGTAACTGCATCACCAATAGATTTCTTACTATTATTATCCGCTCACTTTCCTAGCTAGTCTAATGATAATTAATCTACTACACTAGACATTGAACAGGGCGAATATCCAAAATTAGCTCAAGCAAAACATATCGATGTTTTATCAAATTAGGTTACCAAATCTACAAATCCGCTGGCTATAGCTTAAAAATTAGACTATACCACGGCTTTTTAAGTTACCGTATAACCGGATAAAAGTTTCTGCAATAATGATGTTTCTAAGAACTCTGTGAAGAAATCACGGAGCGCTGAAATAACATTCGCAGATATTTAGTCCTATTCTCGAAATCCCAGGAAGTCACTGTTGCGACACATGTACATGAGTGGCACTGTGTGAACAGTACCAGTAGCTGTCTTCCTGGTGGGAACGCAGAAATGTAATTCGCAATAATTAAAAATTTAGCCTAAATTTTCAAATTAAAAAAATTATAACTAAAGAAATAGAAATAACTGGTTAGTTGTAAGGAATTCATTTCTATACAGACGACAGGCTATAGGTTAATATCCATAATGAGGTCGCTCATTTTAAGCCCTGCCTACACTTGCAAATGAATTGCGAGCACTTCGCGATAAATCCAATCCGCGTTGGGAGATAGTTTTGATCGAGATTGGATCGCGATCAGTTGAATCCAATTAAAAATAGTGAAATAGTGGGTGTTACTTTCACATACATTAAGAGTGTAGTAGGAGCATCTACTATTCAATTCACACGACCACAGTTCTAAACTGGGCCGAGCCGAGCCGAGCCAGCCCGAGCTAGTAAAGCGAGACAGCTCTTGTTCACACAAGGTGTAGAGAGAGGGAAACAGGAGAGCTAGTAGACGTGTTCCTTGGTGCGCACGCTAGCTATGTTGTTTGTAGAGACACTCGCGCTACTATAAATAGGAAGGAAGTTGCACGCGCTTACTTTTCGCTGACGATAGAGCTAGCAGAGCCTGCAATTTGAACTTGGGTGCTGCCCTCACTCCAAAAGTTCAGTGAGATACGAGGATACGTGCTCTTACAACGGCATTTTCGTATCTAGTGTGCATGCACCGTCTTCAGTCTGAAGCCGCGCTGACCTGGGCCAACCCGCGCGGGTACGGCTAGGACAGATTGTTTGAATGGGGTATAAGTCTCCTCACATTCTGACTTTTAGGACTTACGTCGCTGTATCAACGTTTTACACAAGCAACGAACCCACACGTAAAGGCCATTCACTTGATACCAAATAGAGGCATGCATAGGTATATGTGAAACGTGAACGCTCGCTAACTCGATCGAATGGATTGCGATCCGATCGCGATCCATTCTAGTATAGTGTGGATACGGCTTCCATTGTAATTCAATTACTATTATATACTACAATTTAATTGGCAATAAAGGTTTTACTCCATTTTTGTTACTATAAAAGTACAATATAACTAAACTGTGGTTTGGCTTATTGAAATAAATCCAGACAAAACATCTCTATTTGTTATCTTTAATAATGTTCTTGAGGAGCCCATTTATATTTTCTGCAATACTTATTCGTTTTTCTAATCCTTTTAAGTAAACAAAATGTGTTTAATTAATAAATATGTGTATTGAGACTGCTCAATTTACGGTCAACTCATTCCATTTTAGTTTACTTTTAGTGACAATAACAATTTATTGGCAAATGACATTTGTTTTATGTTGTTTATTATCATCAATATGTAGTATTATCAACAAACTGTGATTTGTTTTGTAGACCACTAATCTAAACAACAATTTTCATTTTCAATATCTGTGCTAATGATACTGAGCAACCCATTTTTACTGTTACTACAAATTTTTATCATTTTTTTCTAATAATTTCCACAAGTAATGTACTTTAACAACATGGTTTATATCTACAACGTTAACAGATGTAATGACTTGATTATGTACTATAGTGTGAACATCCTGATCAGTTATAGGTAGAAGGAATACAAAACTATTTATGTCATAAATAAAGGGAAAAGTAGGGATGGCTGCGTACTTTATTAATTAAGCTTGTGCTTGAAGAAATAGGGGTTGAAACTTTCGCTGGCAACATACTTATACTTTACATCTGAAACCAATCTCCCACAATCAAATCCATACTTCCCTCTTATCTAAGCAGCGACCTTGAAGCAAACAGAGTAAAATAGGAATTCAATTGTGGGAGATTGGTTTCGGTTGTAAAGTATGAGTACTTGTCTTTGAGAGTTTCGACCCCTATTTCTTCAAGTACAATCCTAAAGTACGCAGCCAACCCTACTTTGTATTTTATGTATTACATAAATATTTTGGAACTTTTGTGCATGTTCTTTTTATAGAAACACATTCATTTTTACAACTCATAGTACATTTGAGAAATAATTCCTAAGACTGCTACGTTAATGCTGCTACTCTAATGCTCTATGCAGAAGTAAAGTTTTATTAGTACAAGGAAATACTAGAACATTAATTACTAATACACAAAATAATTTATTACAAATAAATATTGTTACAACTGATAATATTGTTACAACTGATAATATATTTTGAAAATTGCTTAGACTGCTACGTTAATCGTTGACCTTTAGATCTATACAGAAGTAAGATATCATTAGTACCAGGCATTGCAATCTCGCGAAGCCAGCTCCTCCCCCTTTTCGACTTCCATATCACAAGCTACTTTGATTATGATACGGTAATCGGGGTGTGGGTTCCAGTCCGGGACTCCTTTTTCCAGTTAGAAAGAACGGTCTCTATCACACGCACATGCATGTTTTCTGCGAAGATCTTGTGAGATCTCTGTTTGCGGGCCCACGTAGAGAATTGGGAAAATCCAACGAAACTGCCACCAAGTCGATCGGCACTCAGGGTAAATCATTTCAAGCAACAGGCAACAGCGAAGATCCTGAGAGCGACACGAAAATCCCGCGAGTGAAACGAATCTGCAAACTGGCAAGTCGATCATCGGCACTCAAGTTTCGTGAATAGGCTAGATCGTCGAATGAATGGGGAAACTCAGATCGTGCGTGCGACTTCGAGAACGACGAAGATATCACGAAACTGGCAAGTCGGCACATGCGAAGCAGAGTAAGGCGTGGCAAACGGCGTATCAAATTTCACAGTATAAAATAAACTTTGCCCCAAGTTCAGAAAGGATAGTCAAAGATCATGGCTCCTGAGTAGCTAGGCATTTCTAGGGAAGAATTTTAGAACTATGCTATTCCAAAGTAATAATTTGGATTAAAATTAACTACTGGTGATATCCATACTTAATTAAGGGAGTGCTAGATATTAACTACTGGTGATATCCATACTTAAAGGTCTAATATTGATACAGAGTTACTGCAGCTTACATGACACAATAATAATTAATCTTACCTTGTTTCCTTTCTCTCCAGCACACATCTCGTTACTTGCAGTCTCGTCTGTAGTAGCATGAATACTGCTAGCCAAGAGAATAACAACGATTACCGTCCCACCAATCTTCATGCCTCGAAGTCCAGACAGCGAGCTTTTCGCACAACAGAATAAGTAGAGATCACCAGAGCTCGCTCTTTTATACAGTGCGTCTTATCGATCGATCACTTCTTGTAGCGATGAGATTTCTCCGAACTGTGCCATTACAAACAGCAGAGGAAGTACACTTGCCATCCACGCGTGTAAAACATGGCAAACAAGGATGTCACGCTGTGTCGACCAACTTGGGATTATCAGCAATCAATTAGATCCAATGAAACAAGGTCATCTACAATACTGTGTTTAGATGGAGTACATTGGAAAGTAAAAAAATCAATTTGGTAGTCGTTTATGCTAGTATATGGTAAACCAGGTCGCGTCTAACGTTCACGTTACCTCTAGTTCATCATTAGTGCATGAGTAGGTACGTTGCATGTCTACCACTGCCTATCTGTGCTAATAACACGAATTAACACAAGCCATGTACTTCAACACTTCGAAATATGTTTGACTTCACTGTCACTTCACGCCCAACGATCAAAGGTGCATGGCTTCCGTCTTATGTACATTCGTTTTGTATAGTTGAAACAAGCTAGAGAATGCGTAATACCTTTACTTTTACAGGGTTTCAAGTTTATTTCATTGTCGACTTCACCTTAGATATAACTGTTTTATTGGTAGGTAGTTTGGAGGCAAACAGTTTCCGATCGGAATCGAGTCTAACGATCTCTACTCTCTTGTAAAGGCGTGTCTACTTTGGTTGTCACTATCACAGTGATAAAACGTGTGGTAATTTTCTATTTGTTCTATTGCACTAATGAATAGAAAAATGAGTACAGTGTCCTTGTCCTAATCTTGCTGTGTTTTTCTGCCGTCTCAAAACTACCGGACGCAGCAAGTTGTACAGCACCCTAGCAAATGGGCGGAACTTCAAAGTGCAGATGACACGCAATATTGGTCCCTCTTCACATGTCATACATGTAATATGTGCCAAATAGATGCGTGGGCGTCGGAGCAGGTGCGGGCTAATTCTTTTTGGGACGCGGTTTGTACTTAGCCGCTTGAGCGAAGTTGCTTAGGTGTACGAGGCCAGAGGCGCAACCTTTGATATTTTATCTGTAGTTAGTGGTCATGAGACAACCGCTATTTTGACATAAACGAAGTGCTGTCTTTTTGCACACCTTTCAAGCAGTAACATGCACCGTTTA
>NC_085101.1:2902001-2907001 GCF_963422355.1 Corticium candelabrum | reverse complement strand
ACACAGGAAATAAATTTGCAATACATAGTACACAATTTGATGTATGCAGTGGTTGCAACAGTGCAAATATTGACGCACAATCCAGTTACTAATGTGCACTCATGAAAGATTTCAATAGAATTAGAAATTTGTCTAACAGTAAAGAATAGCAATAATAAACCACTTCACCTGGAGTCTAATTTATTTGAAGTCGATTTGTGTCGAGAAAACAAGACGACGTTCAAAACTAAGGCCGCTTTGAATAAACGGTGCATGTTACGGCTCTAAAGGTGCGCAGAAATATAGCACTTCGTTTATGTCAAAATTGGGGTGGTATCATGTCCACTATACAGAGAATCAAAGATCGCGCCACTATCCTCGTACACCAAAGCACCTTCGTTCCAGCGGCTAAGTCCAAACTGTGTCTCCAAAAATTAGGACGCACCAGCGTAATTTTTTTTGAGACGCTGTTTGGACTTTAGCTGCTTGAGCGAATTTGCTTTGGTGAACGAGGCTAGCGTCGGGGCCTTTGATTCTCGGTTGCTACTGGACTTACTGTTTGGGCGTGGTCGGGTAAGCAATATGAGCCAGTTACAGAGCTTGTACATGTCACGTGAAGGTAGAATATACCGATAATCAACCAAGTGTCATAGCAACAGACTATACACTGGGTATATTTTACAGTAAACATCAGGCTCTAATACAATACACTAAATGCCATTTAGTCTATTAGCATCACAATAGTTCACATGTTACAACCGCAATTTTGACATAAACGAAGTGCTGTCTTTCTGCGCACCTTTCCAGCAGTAACCTGCACAGTTTATTCAAAGAGGGCCTCAGTTTCAAACTCGTCTCTGAATGTTGTTTTCTCAGCAGAAATCGACTTCAAATAAATTCGATCGCAGTTAAGGTGATTTGTAATTGCTATTCTATACGGTTATACAAATTTCTAATTTCTTGAAAACTTTTGTGAGTGCATGTGCTAGGTACGTATACATTAGTAACTGGACTGAATTGTCCGTCAATATTGGCACTGTTGAATCCACTGCATACATCAAATTGGGTAATATGTATTGCAAATATATTTCCTGTATGCAATTGAATAATAGGGAATTATTAATACCGTACATGCAGAAAAGTGCTAAGTACTCCGGCAATTTAATTCTATTTTCAAACTACCACTACAAAATATTTATTATAAATAATTTAATTATATGAGCATAGGATATGTGTGTGCATAAACAATATTTATTAAATTAAGTTAATTAAGTCAAATTGACGACTTTTATTTAATTAAGTTGATGGTATCACTCATTGTGTTGTCGACACTTGTAATTATACCCGGGATATATGTGCCTTTAGCCAATTGGCATTATATTTCAAACAACATACCATGGCATTGGTTATCTAGTGTTATACAGTTGGTGACATGATCGACAGTATCCTGGTGTGTGTGTGTGTGTGTGTGTGTGTGTGTGTGTGTGTGTGTGTGTGTGTGTGTGCGTGTGTGTGTGTGCGTGTTTGTGTGTGTGTGTGTGTCTGTGTGTGTGTGTGTGTGTGTGTGTGTGTGTGTGTGTGTGTGTGTGTGTGTGTCTGTGTGTCTGTGTGTGTCTGTGTGTGCGTGTTGTGTGTTTTGTGTGTGTTTGTGTGCGTGCGTGTGTGCGTACGTGCTTGTGTATTTGTGTGTAGATATCAATAGTTACATTTATTATTGTGCCACTACACAGCAGAGTTTCCCTATAGACATTATAGATGATGCGAAGTAACTGTGTTCTGCTTCTTTGCGAAGTGATGAAATATTTTGACATTAGTTAATTAAATTAACATGTACAAACCAAGAAGGATGACATCTGTCTGTTTTGAGGATTTAAACTATCCAGCACTGATTACAACTAAATGATGTGTAATTGCCATTTTGATAGTCTTTGTTTCTTTGTTTGTTGTAATATGTATCTACATACAGACTAGTTTCTCGTAGCCAGACCTTAACCCCATCCTCAAACCGCACGGGGAAACATACTGGTTTCAGAAGAGTAAACCACTGTATCTGTACATTACTTCTGCACTCTTGTAAAGAACATTTATTTTACGAAATTTTGCTCATTCTTAATTTAGTACACTTTCAAGCAAACACAGCAATTCGTCTAACGTGAAACTAGGCTGTAACGTGCCTAACGGCCATCACGATGTATTGACTGCGACCATTGATTGTAGGCAACAAGGTCAGGGCATTGGTTGATGTCACTGAACCCTGGAAGAGATCAATAGCTCTCAGACAGACATACAAAGGATACACAGATTGTGTTATTGATTTTAAACATTAAAAGATACAACAAAAGCAAATTTTTAAATACATATAATAGACAGCACAGATAGACAGACTGACAGACTGACAGACAGACATACAGATAGACATACATACATACATACATACATATATACAGACAGACAGACAGACAGACAGACAGACCGATTGCACTTGTTGCCGGCTCTTCTAGTGCTGCTGGACTCTCATCTGTTTTGCCGTAGCTAATACGTGTGAAATATTTGTATTTTGACAGACAGACAGACAGACAGACGGCAAAATGTATTATAGTAAAATATTTTAAAATATTTGTATTTGAAAGTAAGACAGACAAACAGACAGACAGACAGACAAACAGACAGACAGAGAGACAGACCAACAGACAGTAGACAGTGGGATGGACAAACAGAACTTAAAGTAGGGCTTTGTGCTGACTATATGTTGTCGACAGAATGATTCTGTGATTCCAAGACTGAATTATGTTGGCTCTATAAACAAGTAAATTAACATTAGCAGTATAATTGCAATCTTGGGGATTTTCCTCAGTAACACGTAGCAGAAATGTTGCTCAAAAATTGGCAACTATTTCTGGGTTTCATTGATAGTAATGAGAGAGTTGACTCTATCATACTGTACATTCTATTCCACACTACTAGCGACATCGCTTCATTCTTCAAAGTTTTGCCTTGTCCAAGCCACTCTTTTGTGTTGTATACTCGCTGCCTTTGCCAGTACAGACTAATAAGGTTTGAAATACGGAATCAAGTTACTAAACTTGCTCGAAAGTGTACTAAATTAAGAATTAGCTGAAACTCGTAAAACGAATGTTCTTTACAAGAGTGCAGAAGTAATATACAGATCCAGTGGTTTACACTTCTGAAACCAGTCTGTTTCCCCGTACGTCTCAAGGGTGGGTTTAAGGTCTGGCTATGATAAACTAGTCTGTATGTATATACATATTACAACAAACGAAGAAACAAGGAACAACCAAATGACAAGTACACATCATGTACATGTCATCAGTACTGGGCAGTTTAAATCATCAAAACAGACAGATGTCATCCTTCTTGGTTTGTACATGTTAATTTAATTAATGTCAAAATATTTCAGTACTTCACAAAGAAGCAGAATACAATAATTCACATTACCTATAATGTCTATAGGAAAACTCTGCTGTGTATTGGCACAATAATAAATATAACTGTTGATATCTACATACAAATACATACACCCGCACGCACATCTGCACGCACACCATTCTCTCTCTCTCTCTCTCTCTCTCTCACACACACACACACACACACACACACACACACACACACACCAGGATACTGTCATTCATGTCACCAACCATATAACAATAACCAATGCCATGGTTCGTTGTTTGAAATGAAATGCCAATTGGCTAAAGGCACGTACATCTCAGGTATACCTACAAGTGTGACAACTTAATGAATGATACCATCAATGAGTGATCCCATAGACTTAAATAAGAGTAGTTAATTTAACTTAATTAACTTAATTTAATAAATATTGTGAATACACACATATGACATGCTCATTTAATTAAATTATATTTGAAAAATATTTTAGTAGCACTGTTGAAACAGAATTAAATTGCTGGGGTACTTAACACTTTTCTGCATGTACGGTATTAATTAATTCCATATTATTCAACTGCATACAGGAAAAAAATTTGCAAGACATATTACACAATTTGATGTATGCAGTGGATGCAACAGTGCAAATATTGACGCAAAATTCAATCCAGTTATTAGTGTGCGTAGCACATGCACTAGAAAGATTTCAAGAAAATTAGAAATTTGTATAACCGCAAAGCATAGCAATTATAAATCACTTTACCTTCGGTCGAATTTATTTGAACTCGATTTGTGCCGACAAAACAACGTCCATTAGTATTTAGACAACGTTCAAAACTGAGGCCGCCTTTGAATAAACAGAGAAGGTTACTGCTCGAAAGGTGCGCAGAAAGACAGCACTTCTTTTATGTCAAAATCGCGGTTGTAATGTGTCCACTAACTACCGAGAATCAAAAGATCGCGCTGCTAGCCTCGTTCAAAAAAGCACCTTCGCTCAAGCGAATAAGAAAAAATTAGCCTCGAATTTCCAGACCAGAGAGCGCGCGAAGCGCGCCTACTCTAGTCTGGACCAAGTCGATACTAAAACGATTTCGGAAGTATGTAACAATAGCGATGCTAAATGGTAGTCTAACTACGTATAATCGTTTTACCTAGATTAACATATCATTTGTAAATGCCATGAGATCTCACGAACGAAGAAGAGACATCTGCCGTGTTTGAGGCGATATCTTGGTGGACGGCATGAAACGACGACTATTCGATTCTTTGGCAAATCACTAGCTAGTCTAACCGCTCGACTGGCGAGACTACCGCTCTGTCGACGCTGCTGTGCATGTCTTGTCACCGCAAGCTTGAAAATATCAAAGAACTGAAGCTGAAATTAAAAGTAATATGTGTGCGTGCAGAGTCTTCGTCACGGCTCTGGCGTGCACTTAGCTGCCCACGCGGGTTTCACACGCGCGCAATCAGTGGTAGTGCACTTAGCATAACCAATTACTGCTAAACCTATTAGAATTTACAACCAACATCCTGGCTATAAGAAGCTGATTGGCTTAGAAGGCTATTTCCGAAATCATTTTAGTATCGACTTGGTCCAGACTAGAGTTCTAGCG
>NC_085101.1:2857001-2892001 GCF_963422355.1 Corticium candelabrum | reverse complement strand
TCTGTGTATGTAGATACATATTACAACATACGAAGAAACAAAGAACAACAAAATGACAAGTAGTCATCATGTAGTTGTCATCAATACTGCGTATTTAAATCATCAAAACAAACAGATGTCATCCTTCTTTGCTTGTACACGTTAATTTAATGTCAAAATATTTTTATGAACTTGCAAAAGAAGAAGAACACAGTTAATTCTCATTATCTCTAATGTCTACTAGAATTTTAAAAACTTTTTCCCTGAAAAAAGAAATGGATGTAGGGATTGTATAAAAAGTAATATAAACAAGATCTATAGATAATATGAACCAAAGCCAGACATCATTAGTGAATCCTTCCAACCCCAAATAGTAAAATGTAGGGGATGTGGGGTTGAAAGGATTCACTAATGATGTCTGGCTATGGTTCATATTATCTATAGATCTTGTTTCGATTACTTTTTATACAATCCCTACATCTATTTCTTTTCTCAGGGAAAAAGTATTTAAAATTCTAGTTTGGTAAGTTTTTAGGAGTGCGAAATCACAGTCTACTCCATTAATTAAACAAAGATTTTATAGCCTAACAAAAATACACATTTTCTAAACTGTACTTGGTCTACATGTATAGTCTCATATCTCGAGCATGTGGATCTTAGGTTTACAGTGTACTTGCAAATATTTTAACAGCTATGCAGTGTTTATGTATAGGTGGTTTGAATCAGACGTTACATTTAGTTGCAATAATAAAACTAGTAAGTATGAAGCTGTGTTCTACTTGCTTCAGAGCCACGAACATACGTGCATATAGTTGTGTGTGTGTGTGTGTGTGTGTGTGTGTGTGTGTGTGTGTGTGTGTGTGTGTGTGTGTGTGTGTGTGTAGATTGGAGAAGGAATTTATGCACATGATTAGCTGTTAGATCTCTTGGTTGTCTACAACAATTTCTAGATGCAATCTTGCATAATTTTAAAATTTGTGTCTGGTGGGGTATGAGCATTAGCGTTTAAACAACTAAAGTTCTTGATGTGGCAACAAAGCAAGCTCGCATTTCCATTGATGGTCATGCATCACGTTACGGAATGTTGATGAGTTTGCTAGCCAGACCAGATTCGGTTAGATAGACTTGTCACTAGTATGAGAATCGAGATGCTAGTTTCAGCAGCGTCACCCTTTTCTTCGTCATCATTGTTGGCCAGGTGTCATTGAACGCTACACGCACACGCCGACATTTGCGCACGTGCACGTGACCGAACGTGTGTGTAACGCGCGTGCCGAGTGTCTTGAACAAAAGCTCGACTTCTACACGCGACCGGCTTGTACACAGTACGAGGTCTTCGATTTGCGGGAGTTGGTCTTAAATATAATACTGTAGCACTAGACAACTGCTAAATTATTATCGTAGGCCACAACTCTAGGCTCGTAACAAACGTCACTTTCTGAGCGCTGCAAAGTCGACATTTTGTGATGGAAGCGAGTCAAATTAATTTGCTTTTGGCATAATTCAAATGCTTGAAGGCGTTGGTGTTTCAACTACGGCAAGAAGAGGTATATCGCGTCTTCGATTGTGATGACGTTCACCGCCACTTCTAATTAATTAATTACGCGCACTTGTTGCGTTTGCTCTTGCGATTCAAGAGCGCGATTATTTGCCTAACTGTAGACTTTCAGGTTTTTCAACCACGAAACTGTAGGCTTTCAAGTTTTTCAACCACGAAACGTGTCAAGAATTCTGGTCGCCTTGTTGTACACGTGTACCCTAAAAGCTTGTGATTGGCTGCCTGGTTATTGTTTGTTAACAATGGCTTGCAACAATTGCCGTTTAACGTCAGTAGGGTAGTAGGTTCAAATCCATTCCAGAAATCTTTTTTCTTAGATGTTTCTTTTTTCTATCATCAAAAGAATACAGGTCGGCTTATTCTACGTCGTTTCCCAAAGTTTTAGCTTTAGATAAGCCGTAGTCAAGGAGCTACGCGTGACGAAGGAGAAGAAGAAGAAGAAGAAGAAGAAGAAGAAGAAGAAGAAGAAGAAGAAGAAGAAGTAGACTGTCATTCATGCCACCAACCATATAGCATAATCAATGCGATGTTAGGTTGTTTCAAATAGAATGCTAAATGACTTAAAGCATACTTCAGGTTTTTCCTACAAGTGAATAACGTAATGAGTAATACCAACAACTTAAATAAGAATAGTTAATTTAGCGTAAATTAATTAACTTTATTTAATAATTATTGTGTAGAGACACGTATAAATTGTATAATATTTATCTGCTAATTATTATATATTTTGTAGTAACTAGTAGTTTTAAAATAAAATTAAATTGTCTGAGTAATTTGCACTTCCTGAGGACTTAATTGTCTGAGTACTTCTTGTGACGCGAGGAGAAAGGTAAGGAAAGAAAGAATTTTCCTAAGTTACGCCATTCGTCTTTGCACGTCTACATATAAAGTTTCAAGATCATCTACTGTTGTCACTCCACAATCACCACGCAAGTATTCCATCAGATACTGTGGAATACTCCATCACAAAGATACTATTTAATTGTTCAAGAAAATACGGTATAAAGTGAAGGTTTTTGTCAAGAGTGTTAAATGGAGTTTAATTAAACAGTTAAACGTAGTTGAATTTGTCTGGAGATGCGCTGCTGAGCGCACGCTCACGACGGACTCACGAGGAACCTGCGTTGAACGGGGCATGCGCATCGCCAGCGACTATCCGGCATGCCACAGCGCTCGCAGAAAGCGTCCCAGAGCGAGTGTGTTTCGTTTCCCACCCTCCCATCCCAATGTCTAATGAGCTCGTGCTTGGGATGTTTTTTCCCCTATTCTTCATTCTATTAAATCTCCGCGGTTATCCACGTGAAAGGTGAGTTGGGCCGGAGTCCGCTCTGAAGTCACGGATCCGCGCCAGACGTCGCTTCTCCTGGACCATGATGGGCTAGTCCGGGTTCCGCCCACTCTCCACGGCCACGCCTTCATTATGAAGGCTGGCTCAGGTAAGTGGTCGCATCAAGTCGGCAAGATGAACATCACTGGAAAACTGATGAAGGTAAGAATTCAAATTTTAAAAAGATCCAAATATTGGGTCAATGGGGCAATCTCTCCATAGCGTTTAGTTGTACTGTTATTGAGTTAAAATTAGAGTTAATGTTATAATCAAGGTTAGGGGTTACTCAGTTAATTATTGTGAGTGGTGTGATTTGAATATTTAACTAAGCCTTACTATTTTTATATTAATATGCAGACAAACAGCATGAAGGAGACTGACCAATAATGAGAAAAAAAGAGTGAGCTCCCACGGCCATGATGATCATGCTGCTCAACAGTCTCAACGGAGCACGTCCGAAGAAAGCCGGTCAACTGTCAGAGTTTGTCTTGCATTACTTAAATAACCAGCTGTCTGTCGGTGAACGCGCTTGCCTGTCAGCCTATCAGTCGTGCCTAGCGACCAGGTGTGTACTTGTGTGTGTGTGTGTGTGTGTGTGTGTGTGTGTGTGTGTGTGTGTGTGTGTGTGTGTGTGTGTGTGTGTGTGTGTGTTTGTGTGTGTGTGTGTGTGTGTGTGTGTGTGTGTGTGTGTGTGTGTGTGTTTGTGTGTGTGTGTGTGTCAGTTGTATGTATTTGTTTGTTTGTTTGTTCTCTTGTGCGTAGATCTGTGTAATACCCTGTTCACACTAGCAGCTGGGTAGCGTTTCGACCGTTCTGAAACGATGGCGAAAGTAGTGTGAACGCTATCGTTCCTTTCTGTTCCCTTACGTTCCGTTCCATAACGTTACGCTCACCACAACGCATTCCGGTAACATTCTTTATCAGGTTTGAGCTATTGCGTTCTAAGTTCCGTTCATTAGTCTATATATGCATTCTGGTTTCCACATCCGGCACTTTCCTAGTATCTACATGGTTGAAATGGCAGCCTTGTGCATGCATGATTAGAAGATGAGATGGTGCAACTAATGTCACTCATACTCACTCTTTCGTCCTGATTCTGATACTCGGAAAGCATCCAATACAAACGTTGGTTTGAAAGCACCTCACTTGTATGACTCCAGCGCGTGGTGTTTTGAGACGTCTTGGAATTCCTACTAATGTACGGCTGCCTTTTTGTTTGAAAGTTTTCCAGAGACGTTCTAAGAACTTTCCTGGGAACAGCCAAGTGTGATCGTGGTATAACCGTATACTATCGGTCTGTGCGTCCGTTTTTCAGTTAGTTGTGTTGGAAAGCTGATACCACCACCATCAAATGTATTCTAATATCAATAGAAGAACCTGACTTCTAGCACTTGCTCCAACTTCTGCTGTCAAGTAATGCTTATAAAATTAAAACCGTTACCAAGGAAGAGGTATGATAACATTGTTATAAATTTCGCTAACTATTTTAAATAGTGTTTTTAGTTGATCGCCTTGTAATGTGGGTTGGAGTAACAGTTTGAACAGAATTGGACATAGACTGAAGTGGTTACGCTTCAAAACTTGCTTCTTTAATAATGTTTTCGCAAAAGAGGGATTTCTATAAGATCAATCTTTTCTTGTTTGATCCCGAGTACAATAAGTAGTAGATATAATACTGTTTTGTTACCCAATTGCAACTTTTATGGGATCATGGAAAATCTAGTTGCCTGGCATCTGTCTGATTACGACGGGTGTTATAGTATCTAGCAGTATTCCCCTAACCTAAAAATTGCTTTGGGTGAGTAAATGGAGGTTGGTACCCGATTGGTGCTAGCACGTATACAATAGTCCTTGTAGAGTTCGGGTGTCTGTTTGTTTATCTGTTTGTCGGTTTGTTTTTGTTTTCTGTTTGTTGTTTTGTATTTAACCTTCATGTATGTCATTAATATACAGTGCAAACTGTTGAGTGGATTAATTTGCAATGCAATCGCTTATTAATTAAGATTGTTGAGCAATTACAAAACTTTTATGTTAAATCTATGATATTTTGCTTTAGCAAACTACTGCTGAATCCCAGCATGTGATGCTCTTTGTATGTATTCCTGCTCACCCTTTTTATTGCACATTCCAAGCTAAGCAAGAGCTCATGTTTAAGTCTAAACACAAGGAACGGAGAACAACTTGACATTACCTCGCCCAGAGCCGCTGCAAACAAAGAAACTAAACCATTTCAAGATTCAAACAGTAATTATCAGCTTCATAATAGGTTTGAACGTTTCAGTTCTTGGACCTGCAATGCGCCAAAATTGAATGTCTTGGGATCTACGCTATTAGTTATTAAACCGTCAACAAAAATCCAAAAATATCTTTACATGATATCGGTGGTCGGAGGAGTATCTAGACCGTTGTTCTGTAACGCAAATTTAAATGACGTAAATTCTATCCAAATATGGATTTATTATGAAGAGAGAAACTCTTGGAAAATGATAGATAATGTTGCGAACGTCCCTTCAGCGATTGTAGATTCAGGTCTGGTGACTCATTGTAGTTCACTCGCCATTATCGTGTCTTCTTAAACTATCAACCTCACTTGTACTTTTTCTCTCTAACAACTGCAATGGAAAAGAGTCACAATTGTAGGCAATGGGTCAAGTTTGACGGATTTTGGTGATGGATATATATCAGTGGCCGTGAAAAGTGTCTATTCTTTGTGCTCCTGTAATCAGGATATATTGGTTTTCTGCCGTGAAGAAAATAATTTTTGATGGTACAGACTCAGCTGTGTAATAGAACATACAACATACCTTTGGAGAAATTAGGAAACTACAAAATTCCTTTCTCATATTTAGAGTTAGTTGATGGTTGGTCGGGAAAGACAAAAGTATTGGCTCTGGTTGACGAATGCTTTTGGAAATATTCTATAAAGGCATCAACTTGGAATAAAGCGAAACTCTGCCTTCAATATCGTAGTTGGGTGAAAGTTAGGGATACCATTCGGGCAGTAATTTTTAGAATAATACCAGAGAGATAGATACTTATTGTCAGTACGCATCTACTTCTAGTTATTGGTCTTTCTGTTTCTAATGGGGTCATTTTCATCGACCCGGTAAATACAGATTGTGAATTCTTCAAACTAAAAGCAATTGGGGATTACGTGAATTTACTGTGTTATGCTGTATGTGTAGATAGTCACGGTAAAATGATAAATTTCTACGTCGCTGCGATCGATGAATCTTGTATATCATCACAAATTGGAATGTTATGGATTGCGGCTAAATGTATGTCGTATTTCAGACCATGGCATTGTGATGGCTATCTCGAGTTGTGGATGTATAGTGTTGATTTGCAGACGTGGAATTTCGGCGCACTTGAAACACTAAACAATGTACCGTACAATGTTTTCTTTTCACATCTGAATTTTTGGCACGGTATCTGTTAAGTTTAGAGCAGTCTAACTTAGCTTATCTAAAGGCTGGATGTCCTGATTGATTGGGGTCGAGCAACATTTCTCGTGTTCCGTGCGACGTCTGCAAAGTCGGTTTCTACTCTGATGTGGAGCGGAATGAGTGCCGCGAATGTCCAAATGGAACGACGACGAGAGAAGAGCGTTCTTCAAGGAAGACCGACTGCAACGCTTGTGTCATGGGGTATTGTCTTAATGGGAGATGTCTGGTGATGAGCAACTCGTTAACGCAAGTTCCCGTATGCACGTGCACTATCGGTTTCACTGGTTCTCACTGTCAAGACGCAACTAATTATTACATTGGAACGGAGTTATTTTTATAGATATTTTACTCGTAATTGTATTATGGCTTACTACAAAAAACAAGACAACGAGAAACGGCATTCCATCGTCACATACAAATATTGAATGATGTGTGGCATATCAGTTGGCAAGAAATAAGTCTGCAAGACGAAATAGAAAGACGAGCATCGGGAAGAGTGTGGATAGCGCAATATCGTGATATGGACGTTTCCGCAAAGATGCTGATAGTGGACCACGATGCGCAGTCATCGTTGGAATTCGCACAAGTCATCAAATTTATGCAAACAATGTGTCATCCAAATATTGTACTTTCTATCGGAGCGGGTACAACGAGTGCGCAGGCACAACAGTTTCTTGTCGTCGAGTTTGCGCATCGACGTTCATTACGTCATGTAGTGGGTGACGTCAGTATTGAAATAAATCAAAGTCGTAAATAGCCTTTGCTCTAGACGCTTCTAAAGGAATGCAATTTCTTCACCAATTGAACCCAACAAGAATTCATCGAGATATCAAGAGTCACAATTTACTAGTGAGTCACAGTTGGATTGTCAAAGTCGTTGATTTCTGTCTTGAAAGACAATTTTGCGATGCACGCAAAACGGACAATAAAACCGAAACAATTTATTGCGCAGCAATAATTCAGGATGCCAGCCCCATTTGAGACATGTGAATTGTGTAAAGATAACATTGGGACAGTGAGATGGCGTGCACCAGAGGTATTACGACGAGAGGTACGATGGATCCATCGATGTCTACAGGTATTGTCGACGAATCGACGTCAATTTTATTGTATTAAATAACCTATTTAGAGTTTAGTTTTGGAATTGTGCTTTAGGAGATTTGGTCACATGGCTTTACTTTCTAGCAGTATCGGTTTGGTCACGAGGTCGACGACGCCGTGGAAAGAGGCGAGCGTCCCGTCGTTCCAAACAATTGCCCGCAAATGTATGCAAGCCTGATGCAAGCTTGCTGGGCAGACAATCCTCGTAAACGACCATCGTTTATCGAAGTTATCAGCTGTCTGAAAAACATGTATGTAGAAGATGCATGCTAGAGTGACTACACGACAGTTTGTTTTTTCATTAGTTGTTATCTAGAGGTAAGAGATTAGTTTGCTGCTACTATACAATTTTGGAATTTTCATGTTGAGAAAATTGTTTTTAATAAAAAGTTAGTTGTCTGGTCAAGTAAACACCCTTATTTAGCGCAATAAATACAGACTAAAGCCTCCACGTATCATAAACTAAAATAATGTACAACAACAACCAATGACGTAATCAAAGCACGCTACAACGAGGCATGTTCAGCGACTCACGCTCTCTTCCCAAATTTTTCGTTCTGTCTTTGATCAATTTTTGATCTCGCACTAGTGCTAGCTTATCTAAACAACTAATAATATTACACTCTCACACTACATTACATGTCAATGCATTGGCCGCTCATCAATGACGTCATCAATCATTATTAACTGCCTTATATTTGAATGTGACTGGCAATCTATGGACTAAGCTCTTGTGACCAGCTTAAATACGTGAAAGTTGTTTTTACGTAGAGTCCCGGTTATATTATCGGACGATCTCAATTATGGAACACTGGCACAAACCTACTTCAAAGCTACGTATCTCTCCTTTCTATATCAAGGTAAAGATCGACAGATCATACATAATTAGATTAAAGCTCTTCGGTTCAATTTTAGTACCGCCACAGGCTCTTTTTCGAGAAAGGGTCTGATTTTCCGATATCTAAAAAAACCAACCCTAATGTGACAGCTGTTAGTTCTCGCTGGTTCGGAGCTGAATGGACGGCGATCATGCACGGCTGCGGGCATTAAGTCAAGAAGTGCACGTCTCTTCTACCTACAATGTTTTGAGCTAAGTTCGTTGCATTTCGCTTCTTCTCTCTACAGACGATGAAAAAGGGCATGTCGCAGCATCTTTTACCGTACACCCGTATTGTTTGAGGTGAGACAAGGTCGCGTCGCATTGAATTTATTTGACTCTCAAACAACAAGAAAAAGCCCTATATTGCTTCCAAGTCCTTTGTACTTGGCTAGAGAGCTTTTTCACTGTTTGTCTGCATTATTTAATTGCAAATACAACTCGTTGTCTTCAAATGACTAGAATCACTATCTTTGTGTTCAAACTCATTCCGGCGTCTCTAAATGTTTTGCACAGAAAACACGTCCTATTGTTCTTGACAAAACCGATCAAATGGGCATGCATGGGAAGAGCAACTGTAATGAAGTTTCTATCCAGTTCCAGCTCGCATCGTCCTCGCTATCTTTGTCTGTTTGCATGTTCATCTCCAAGTACACTTTTTCCTAGAGCCAGGCCAAATACTGCACAGCAATATATTTTTGCACGATGGCTTTCAAACAACGCGCAGATCTCATGAAATATCTTTGAATTATCTAGACTAAGCTACTAAAGAGCAAAGTACAGATAAACTTAAAAACCACTACTCTATAACGAAATTGCAATTGAAAAATCTTATTAAGTCTACCTGCGTGCGTGAATGAAGAAGTCACTGAGCTATAGATATACACTTCTCTTCTTGGTAGGCTACAGTGGATTCATTTACTGATGCACATTCGATCGGTTTTGTCAACAAATCTGTGTGTGTTTGTGTGTGTGTATGTGTGTGTGTGTTTTTGTTGTGTGTGTGTGTGTGTGTGTGTTTGTTTGTTTGCGTGTGTGTTTTGTGTGTGCGTTTTTGTGTGTGTATGCGACCGTGCGTGTGTGAGTGTGTGTGTGTGTGTGTGTGTGTGTGTGTGTGTGTGTGTGTGTGTGTGTGTGTGTGCTTGTGAATCCATGTAGGTCACGCAATATGGTCACCTAGTGTACTTTAGTAGGTTTTTTCATAAAAGCCTTAATTAAAAATGAAATGCATTACATAAACCAAATACTATAGAAAAGACATAATTAACCTTGGGAAAAATAAGTTCTTGAAACCTGTGTTATGTATAGACACAACGTGTAAAACGAATCCTTGGAAACCGGAGCGCAAAAGGCAATGAGCAGTTTAAATTATAAAAAATCTATAATCGTAAGAAACTAATGCAGGATTTGCAAAAATTTGAATTTGCAATAATTATTAACATCAACCGGTAAATAGACCATTTTAAATTCCCTTCAAACGTAGGCAAATTTTGATAACTTTTATCTACTGCTTATAACTCGTTCGAAACTCTAATGTTAGCGCGATGGCAGATACAGAATATTTTCTGTCTAGCTGAAAGATGGTGTGCGTCAAAATTGATCAAAAGAAACTCTGCGTACACGGCCATAGCTGATTTAAAGTGCTGCAGCGAAGATCGTATCTCCGTATATCCGTGCAGCCGGTCTAATACAAGAAAGTAAATTTAAGAGTTATATGCTTGAATTAGAGTGTAGCTCACCGACTAAGGTTACACACACAATTGTAGACATACAGTACTGAAGGCAGAGGTCATCGCAGTTATTGTGTGAGTTGTATAGGATTGCAAATAGCAGCTATAAATTTAAACGTAATTTATGTAATACACATGCGATTTATGGTAGAGAGATGTAACTGTGCTGTTGGTTACTACATTGTAGTTATAATGTATGTTTAAATTTAAAGTGTAGTACCAATGGGTCTGCAGATACTCGGTGACGTCGTGATAAAATATTTTTTGACTTTCTTGATGTTTTGTTTAAATTTTATGTGTAAGTTTACGTTAGACGCTATACTTATTGCCTTATAGACTGTTTCCGTCGTGTGGTACGAAACCGTGATGTATTTTTCTCTATATATGCGTCTCATATCAAGTGCGTTTGCAACTTTTGATATCTAAAAATGATGAAGATTGTACCGTACATGTACAGTGCATACATTTCAGAACATTTGATTGTAATTTCAAACAGAAACCACAAATTTGAGTCACAAAGCGCATTACAAAAAGCTCTATTAATGTTGCATTAGCACGCACACAGCTTCTTATGATATATAAATAGTTAATTAGCAAAAAATACACCGAAGAAGGTGAACTCACTATTAAAGTAGTAACGGCAATTAGCATCAAATGTTATCGACAGTTTGTCATTATTGTTTAGTTGAATAATTCGTCCCATGTAATGAGTGTGGTAATCATTAGGTTGCTGATGATAGCGATAGGCATAGGCACGACCGCTTCCGTTTACTCTGATACGAAATCCAGCGGAGCGGTAACTTGTGCTGCTGTAATGTTTATAGTTCATTTGCACGTAAACGTAGTAAATACCGCTTGTGGGAACCGTGATAACACCGTCTTTGTACTGCATGCCACCGCGAATGAACGGAGACCAGGTAGAACCACTACTCGTATACCATTGAGTTACAGTTCCTACACAACATAGTCACTACGACACTCGTTTACAATCAAAATTTCAATTAAATCCAAACTAACCAGAGCTGTAATAACCGTACGTGCCACTGCCGTGCAAATGAGCAGCCGGTTTTTCGTTTACAACCTTGAAATAATAGATAATTAAGAGACAAATTGCACATAATATACATTTGTAATTGACACTTTTGTTACCGATATTGTTTGTTCTAACTCATAAATCTAGAC
The DNA here is from genome assembly GCF_963422355.1 of Corticium candelabrum. NCBI lineage: Eukaryota > Metazoa > Porifera > Homoscleromorpha > Homosclerophorida > Plakinidae > Corticium > Corticium candelabrum. Next base: position 2,880,801 of record NC_085101.1, on the reverse strand, counting down.
ACATTTTAGGTATAGTTACATATATATACCCAAGTTTTGCTAATCTTACTTACTTGTAGACTAAGTGTGCTATTCATTAGTTCCAATTCTTTTCCAACCTGCAATAAGTATTTATTAATAGATACCCTAACTCACAAAATTAGAAAATGGTAATTAAAGTAATGTCATGTATACAGACGTTTTGTCAATCTAGCATACTTCTAGACGAACTGAAGTATTCATTTTGTCCAATTCTTTGTCAACCTGCAGTGAGTAATTGCCAGTCAATAAAATATTTATAAACAAATACAATTGCCTTAATAAACAAATATATCTTACTTCATGTTTTAATGTTTCTACTGGCTTGAAGTAATCTTTCAAAGTTTCTGGATCAATCTAAAATACACTGTTAGTACCTGTAAGCATTTACGTTTAACTATTGTATGTGTACATAATACATGTCCGTCTCGCAATGCGATTCTTACCGCTGGTCCAGGCACTCCTTGCCTTCCTTGTTCACCTTTGTGTCCTGGTTCTCCTCTGATCCCCTAGATAATTATTGCTAGCGATCTTGCCATATTACTACATAGATATTAGAGCTTGCTTTCTCTCCCTTTAATCCAGTCTTTCCTGTTGGACCCCTGTGTCCAGGTGGACCCTAAAAAGTAACTAGTAGGTTGTGTTGCCTCCCAAAATAAAAATCGTGTATTTACTGGAGTTCCATCTGCTCCTGCTGCGCCATGACCACCTAAGCTTCCCTTGTCTCCCTATAAAGAAAATTGAATTAGAAATTTTTGGATGGTCTTTGTTGTTCGTGTGTTAATTTCTGTGTGTTGTGTGTGTGTGTGTGTGTGTGTGTGTGTGTGTGTGTGTGTGTGTGTGTGTGTGTGTGTGTGTGTGTGTGTGTGTGTGTGTGTGTGTGTGTGTGTCCTCCTGTTATATGGATATGTGTAAAAGCAAATATACCTTAGAACCTTGTACTCCTTTCACACCTGGCAAACCTGGTGGCCCGACGGGTCCCTGTATCAGACACTTGCAATAGATATAAAAATAATTTGCTCTTATTAGTAACATCAGAAACAAATTTTACTTCTGAAAAGATCTAGAATACTTAAAACATAATTTTTGGACTTCTAGAATCATCACGTGCATCATTCCATGTATGTGGCAATTTGGAAATCATTTGAATGCCATTAATACTCTTTGCAATAATGCTCAATACGTTAATACGAAAATTTGACCGAATTAGTTGAACAGCTTCATACTGCATTCTGGTCATTAGAAAATCTGTATACCAATCTCGAATTCAGCCCTTGCTTATTAGTGGAGAGTTTGTATAATGTGTTGTTAAAAAATCAATACGGTATTTAAATATTTGTCAAAGCTAAAGTTCTGTTTTAACACTACATAATTCGTATTGTCTTACAATAATTGCTGATAATTATATTCTTTAAATTAATACAAGATGAAATGTATTGATCAATTTTTCTTTTATATACAAATTTATATATCAATTCTCAACTTATATATATATATATGCTTGTCGCTTCTATATATTAAAATATTACCTGACTACCCGGGTTTCCTTGAGGCCCTTGAGCTCCGGTCTTGCCATAGCCAGTCTGACCCATCACGCCTGTTGGGCCCTATAAATTACAAATTTTTGTCTAACTAAGTAAAAAAGATTCAAATGTGAAATAATATCTTACGACTGGTCCACGCACTCCAGGAACGCCTCTGATGCCGGCATCGCCCTTTTTAACAAACAGATACATCACGTTTTAAGAGAATATTGTTCTACTTCCTCCGACGCAACTCATCACTATCCAATTTTCAATTAGAAAATATTTTTACCTTAACTCCACTATCTCCAGGAAGACCGTTCTCTCCTTTTTCTCCTTTGTAGCCCTAAAATAGGCTTTTGCTTCTTTAATGAAGTCGTGACCACATAAAAATGGTTTATTACTCGAAGTCCAGCAGACCCCGGATGTCCTGTTTCACCCTTGGAAACAATACGCGCGTACACTATCTGTACTTCACACTTGTAAAGACGATTATATATTTAACATTGCTACTATTCTGTTATTTCATTTTGTAAATGTCGTTACAGTTTAGACTAGTTTGCAATATTAGACGATATTTCTATATATTGGAAACATCATCATAGTATAATTTATAAATACAATTTCAATTAATGAGCAGAGATTTGCTACATTTGACATGCAATTAGTGAAATGTAATGCGATTATATTTCATTTTACAAATTATATCATGTAATGCTATTTTAAAACTTGCGGATTTTACCGTATTTATAGATATTTAATTTTAATACATTTGTTGCAAATTAAAATATAAACAATCTAATAATACACATATGAGTAAAATGTTTTTAATTGTAATCAACAGAATTATTCAGTTATTGCAAGAGTCATTACTTTGAAGTGTCTAAATCCGTTGTTTTTACTTGTGAAAGTTTACAAATTTTATCAAATTATATTCTTTAAAATATAGACATTTCGTTGACAAATTTGTCGCTAACGAGGACGTGAAGTTGTTCAGAAGTGTATATATATAAATATAGATAGGTCACTTTTAATGAGCCTTCAAATTTTAAATTTTAAACCATTTTGTTCAAAAAATTGAGATTTGCAGCTGCTGACAAAGTGTGACTAGATGTCACGAACTCGAAAAACAGGAGTCTAGGGGACGCGGTGCATAAGTTCACACTTAAGTTCTTACAGAAACAACATGTTTTACCACACTTTCAACTCGATACACACACACTCTTCTCTAGCAGTCACTCTGAGGTAAGCGTTCAGTCAAACGCAAATTATGTCAGCCAAAGCTAAACTTTTCCCCTACAGCTTTAATAGCCAATACATGCATATATCAAATCTATACAAACGACAAAGGACGCGACACTATTTTAGCAATGGCGCAGTGGGTAAGGCAATATCTATAATTATGTGAAACTTTGTTTCTAGTATTGAAACTATACAATGAAAAGCTTTTAAAAACAAAAATTAACAACAAATTGTAATTCACTAAAACGTTTCTCATATAATAGTAACATTACAATCTTTTTTGTTGTAAATGTGTTCCAATATTGATTAAACAATGTTAGCTCTATGATCTATCTGTATACAATCTAGAATATCTCCTGCGCACAAGCATTAGGTTAAAATTACAGCGTCTTAAGTCCTCCCTTGTTAGTAATTTTACTCTTTAACAATAGAGATTGTAGTTGATATATACTTGTAACTAAATTACTACTTAACGTAGTGAAAAGTCACACCAACCTCTTACCAAATCAAGATTACCTACAACACCATTTGACTGAACTAGACTCAAGAAACTAGAACTTTTTGGCAATCTGTTTAACACAACAGACTATGTTAAATAAATTAATACGTGTATTGGATTGATCAACTTACTGTCAACTCATTCTATTTCTTTTTATTTATAGTGAAAACAACAATTTTATTGGCAAATGACATTTGGTTTATGTTATATGCTATTATCAAAGAAAACCATTGTCAATAAACTGTGATCTTTTATAGACAATAAATCTAAACAACAATTTCAATATTTGTTACCTGTGCTAATGTTACTGTACAACCCCATTTCTAGTGTTACTACAAAATTTTAGCTTTTATCTAATCATTTTGACACTTAACTTAATATACTTCAACAACAAAGTCTATATATATCTACAACGTTAACGGATGTAATGTCTACGCACTATACTGTAAACATCCTGCTCAGATAGATAGAAAGATTAAAAGACACTTTATGTAATAAACTAAAAGACAATATAGGATTTTCAGCGTACTTTATTAAGCTACTGCTTGAAGGAATAGGGATCCAGACTTTCGCAGGCAAGTACATAATTTACATCTGAAACCAATCTCTCACAATTAGATCTCTACTTCACTCCTATCCTAGCAGCCACCTTCAATTGAAAGCAAACAGAGTAAAGTAGGGATATAATTGTGGGAGATTGGTTTCAGATGTAAAGTATGAGTACTTGTCTGTGAAAGGTTTGATCAAAATTTCTTTAAGTATTAGCTTAATGTACGCAGCTATCCCTGTTTGTTTACATTTATTACATAGATATTTTTGTATTCTTGTACATATTATGTTTTATAGAAACACATGCATTGTTACAACTCCTATTATATTTGAGAAATAACTCTTTAGATTATCACGTTAATTAATACTGTTATTCTAATACTCTGTGCAGAAGTAAAGTTTTATTAGTACAAGGGCATGATAGAATATTTATAAATAGTACATAAGATAATTTAATGATAATTTAATACAAGTATACATTGTTAAAACTCATATTATAATTAAGAATTGCTTCGACTGCTACGTTTATGCTTCTAGTCTAGACTGTATAGAAGTAAAGTTTTTTAGTACTGAACGTACAAGGCATAACAGTCTCGTGAAGCAAGCCCCTCCCTATTTTAGACATGCATACAACTAATTTGATTATGATAATCGTGTGTGCGTTCCATTCCGTTACACGTAATTTCTGTTCTATCAGTTAGAAAGAATGGTCTCTATCACACGCACATGCAAGTTTTCTGCAAGATCTTTTGAGGGATGCGAAATTCCTGTTTGCGGGTCTACACTTGCCTCGGTCTCCCAGACACTTGTAGCGCAGATTCAAATTGGTTCCTCACGGGTCTGGGAGGGTACCGTCTCTTCTCAATATATTGCGGTTGGTCCCAGGACCAGCAGTAGTGTTCAGTTTCATAAATGCATATCTTCGCAATTACGGCTGTAATACTAGAAAAGAAGAAGATCGTGTCTCATCCCGATAGACGGGTACTTTTGTGGTTTCTGTAGCTACGGTTTTGTCATTTGTGAGATAATAGGGAACGCGTAAGGGACGCCATAAATTAATAAACAATGCTTTTACTATTAGAGCTCGGACTCGATCGGCTTGTCTGATTGCCGCGAATCCACTACGAGTCGCCGTCTAATTAGTCGCCGCGCGTACTGTGTAGCCGCGAATTCACGATGAAAATTCGCGATGAAAATTCGCGATGCGCGCATACACTATGATTTGTCGTGGAGTCAATGAGCGTTGACGCGAAATCGCGACAAAACTTCGCCGTGAATTCACAGTCGAAACATCGTTTCGTAAAGTAGGCTCTGCTACTAGAAGGTATCGTCACTAACCGTTGATAGGCGCAGAATACAAAGCACAGTGTGTGGAGACGTGATTTTGCGTGAAGAGTGCATTACAAGTCGTCGTTTGTGTACAGTACTCTTTGGTAGACAACAGATCACTACCACGCCATGCATGAGATGTCTTCGTTGATTACAGTCGTAATTGAAAAGGTATGCATTTATAAAATTGAACACTAATGCTGGTCGTACAACTAGCCGGAATATATTGAGAAGCGGTAGTACCATCCCAAACCCGATTTTGAACTGCCGCCACACGGGTCTGGGAGGCCGAGGCTAGGTCTATAGAGAGCAAAGAAAATCCAAGGCAAGTCGATCGGCACTCGTGGTAAATAGACCTAAGACGAAAGTTTCAAGTAACAGGTAAAGAAAGCAAAAATTCTGCGTACGACACGAATCCCGTGAGTGACACGAATATCCAAACTTGCAAGTCGATCATCAGCATTCATTTTGGTAATTTCGTGAATAGGCTAGACTGTCAAGTGTTTCAAGTCAAATGGAAAAGCGCAGATCCTGTGAGCGACTTCGAGAATGGAGAAGGTGACACGAAACTGGCAAGTCGGCACATACGAGAATACGACTGTACACGCAAAGTAGGCGTGGCAAACGTCGTGTTAGTTTTCACAGTACGAAGCCTTGTCACAAGTTTGGAACGTGCTAGCGCCCAAGGGATAGTCAAAGATCATGGCCTCTTGCGTATCCAGGCACTTTTATCAGTGAATTTTAGAGTTTTGCTATCCCAAAGAGAAAATTGGGATTAGTATTAACTAACAGTGTCATCCCTACTTACGGAGTGCTAGCGCAATCCCAGATATACACGTATGACAATGAAAGGTCTTATATTGATACAGGGTTACTGCAGCTCACATGACACAATAATTATTTATCTAACCTTGTTTCCTTTTTCTCCAGTACACATCTCGTTACTTGCATCATCGTCTTTAGTAGCATGAATACTGCTAGCCAAGAGAGCAACGACGATTACCGTTCTCCAAGTCTTCATGCCTCGAAGTCCAGAGCACCGATCAGTTAGCACAGCCGAATGAGTAGAGATCACCAGTCCTCGTCCATATATACAGTACGTCTTATCTATCGATCATTTCTTGTAGCGATGAGATTTCTTCGAACTGTGCTATTACAGAAAGCAGCGGAAGTACACGTGCCATCCTCGAGTGTAAAACATGGCAATCCAGGATTTGACGCTTTTGCGACCAACTTGGGCTCATCAGCAATCAATTCGATCGAGTGAGACAAACGTCAATTGCAATATTGTGAGTAAAATTGAAATTAGAAAAATTGATTTGATATCGTGTATGTTAGCATGTTGTCAACCAGATCGCGACCAACGTTCACGTTACCTCTACTTCATTATTATTTCATGAGTAAGTATATTCCATGTCTACCACTGTTGAAATGTGTTGATGACATGAATCAAGACAAGCCATATACTTTAACACTTTGAAATATGTTTGACATCACTGTCACTTCACGCCCAACGATCAAAGGTGCATGGCTTCCATCTGATGTACAAGTGTTTTGTATAGTTGAAACAAGTTAGAGCATGAGTAATACCTTTACCTTTACCGTGTTCCAAGTTTATTTTATTGTCAACTTCACCTTAGGTATATAGCTGTTACATTGGAATGTAGTTTGCAGACAAACAATCTCTTATTGAAATCGAGTCCAACAATCTCTATTCTATTGTAAAGGCGTGTCTACTTTGTTTGTCACTATCATAATGATGAAACGTGTGGTAATTTTCTATTTGCTCTGTTGCACTAATGTTTTCGTTCACTAGAAATTTGGGTACAGTGTCCATGTCATACTCTTGCTCTGTTTTACTGCCGTCTCAAAATATACCGGACGCAGCAATTTGTACAGTACTGTAAAAATGGGCGGAAGACTTAGGCATGCCCGTAGTCACTCGTAGAGTTGTCTGGGTTTCAGCTCCACTACTTTTCAATTTTGTACTTTCGTCATTTATTAATTTCTGGGACTTACGAAATAATGAATACCTGATTAAAGAATATTTTATATATTTTCTTTTTATGACGTCACTAAATTCCATTATAAAGTCATTGAGAATAGCATATCGTATTGTTTAGTTCTATTTACGACTTGTCGCAAACCTTAGTACTAAGCACGACCAACTTATTAAGTAATTAATATCAATTTTCAACTCTACTACTTTAAGACTACAGGCCTGATAGACATAACGTTAGGGATGACGTGTGGGTAAGAGGCGTGGCTTATTTCCCCGCATCACTGAATCACAAAAGTTAATGCAAAAAATTGATGTTGATATTATTACCCTCATCGAGTACATGAGAGCAAATAGCCTAATTGGAAATTAGCAGTACAGCATAGTACACAGAGACAATGGCAGATAGTTTGTTGCCTAAAGATCAGAAACAAGTTGTCGGGTACGTAGTAGTAGTCTATCTATAGAGCAACATCTGAACCTGCCTGGGGACGATCGGTAGTTCAGTTTAACCCGGGGAGACAGGTTGAGAGAAACATTGAGATCGTGGTTCGGTGGCTGAGATGTGATGGGCTGTAACTCGATAGACTCGGAAAGCTCCGTCATCGTGCTGAACAACTGACTGCGCAATCAATAGACACGTACACATCCTGAACTTTGTCTAGGTGTGACATAACAGTTCAGGAAAACCTCAAAGGGCGGTTTTACAGTGGTCTGGTAGTACAAGTCATCAATGAGCCGACGAATCGACTTTTGACACACATGGCGCGTCATAGTCACAGAGTCGAAGGACATGGTACTACCGCGATTTTGACATATTGATTAGCAGGATGGCAATTAAGTATACTGACTTATAATTATTTATGACTTCAGTTAAACAGATTTTCATTTATATAAAATCTTTTTTTGTGCTATGCACACTAATATCTGCATTGATTGACGTATCCTGTAGGCGTCAATAGTTAGACAATATTGCATGCAATGCATACAAAAAATTGTGTACTATTTATTGCAAATTTATTTCCTGTTTGCAATTAATTAATAAAAATTTTATAATAAAATTAGAAAATTGCAAAGCACTCAGGTAATTTAATTATATTTGACAACTACTACTACAAAAGATGTATTAACAGATAAACACTATACAATTAGAGTGACAGCGTAATATGGGTGTGTGTAGACAATATTTAATTAGCATAATCTAGTTGGTACAAACACATACATGAAGAAGTTTTATACAACCGTTAGTAATCATTACAGATCGTTTACAAACAAGATAACAATTATTAATGCATAGAATATGATGGATGATGATGAGGACAACCTATTCATTTTCGCTCCAATCCTGTCGGTCTGGTTTTTGCCTAACCATTTTAAAAACTGTACTTCCGACGATTGACGACTACCCGAAACTTTCTGCTTGAATTAAATCATTTAATGTCTACTATATTTTATAATTAAGGTAAAACAAAAGTAACTATTGCATCTTGGCAGCCCTGGGGTTATTGAGTATAGCTACGTATTACAGTAATTAATGTTTTTGGTTAGTTAGTGTAATTTATTGAAGAACAAGTTGTGTAAATACATTAGGAAGTATATCAGTTTATGCTGGACAGATCGTTTGACGTGCTATCCTTGGATCACGTCGTCTTAGTGCGCTGTAGGCCGCACTGCTTTTGAAATGATTCCAACGAGTCGGTTCTAACTAGGTATATTTAACAAGCGCAAAATTGCCAATCACCAGAAATCCTGATACTTTCAAAGTTTTAATCAAATCCTAATACACTTCTCTAGATACTTTCATCATTCAACTTTTGTGTTTCCTCAGTAGCTATCAACCAATGGCCATGAAATACCTAGCTAATAACTTCAATTACGACATTGATTGCGGTGATGAAACATACACCGCAAATAATAGAAACGACATAAAATCTTAGAGCAAACTTGGATGCAGACACAGCATCGGCATGCATAGTCTCTCAGTTGTTTGCACTCGCGATCCTATAACAAAGTAGTAGTTACGTGTACACATGAAGAGGAGGACCCAGACTCGTTAGAGACATGCTGCTTTTACAAATTACTCTTGCAGACAGCATTAGAGCTGTAAATCCGAGTGGCAATCAACAGAACAGTGTGGTGAAAAACGAACAACATAGTCTTTTAGTTGGATTAGCTTCTAGGGATCATAAGAATTGATACACTAAACGAGACTCTAGCAACTCGATTTGACTAACCTGATCAATAACTGTTGCGAATTGTGGTCCGAACGTGCACTGCACGTAATTCTGCCAGGAAAAAGGAATGTTAGCTTGTGGCGCATACACGCTGCCTTGATCAACAGACTGGGAAGAGCATCGGCCATCGTGCTATTACTAAGTGGGGTTGCGCATGTGTGAGATGCATCACTTGCTTTACAGTGTCAATTAAGATTGAATGCAAGCACCGATATCTTTGTTGATCAATTTTGAATGTGTGTGTGTGTGTGTGTGTGTGTGTGTGTGTGTGTGTGTGTGTGTGTGTGTGTGTGTGTGTGTGTGTGTGTCTGTGCGTGTAGTTTAGACGCACGATAGCGAGCGCACACATAGCGCTCCATAAGCACGCTAGCAAACACGATCTCAACCACGTACGTACACACACACACACACACACACACACGCGCGCGCGCGCGCGCACGAGCTTAAATCAAACACTCATGCCTAAACAACCAATGCAAATCAATTATTCATCAAGCACTTAGTAATTTGAAAGACGTAATATATTCTGTAATATAAGTGTGAAAGACGTAATAAAGACTATAATCCCATTTGTCATGGAGTTGGACAGATAGCCATGAATCAACATACAAGTGAAAATAGTTGAGATATGAGCAATGACCCAACCTGGAGCATACATCAAGTGTTTCTCACAGATATTGTCCGAACCGGAAGCTTTATTAATATTGCCCCTCAGAGACTGAATGACTTTCTTTTCTCAACAATGTCAGCTTCTAGTACAAACTCAGATCCAAAAGGTACCTCCCTGTATAGAAATTGTGATTTGACAATTTTTACTTGTACCAGAGATGTCATAAATCTCAGAAAAGTGACTTCTCCAGGGTTGTACAATATCGGTTTCATTAGATAACCCACTAATAGAGGTTGCTTGTGAGATTGTGGAAGATTTCAGCTTATATATATATATATATATATATATATATATATATATTATTTGTAAAACGAATCAATGGTTTCATTTGTTCCTAAATGTCAATAGCTGGCTTTCAAATTTTAAGAATTTACACTGTATGCGCATGCTTCAAGGCAGTTTTTATCGTCTAGAGCAAGTGGAACAATCTGAACTGAGTGAGCCACGTGTCATAGGGCCACCCGACATAATTTAATTAATTTTCAAAGCGAGACTTCAACTAATTGGCGTTTGGAAGAACTTTTGTAATTACTAGTATAATTTTGGACAAGTAAACAAATTAAATTATTTAACACAGTTTAAGCTTAAATCCACCCTTTTGCCACTTAATTTATTTAGAAGAAAGTTACATGGACGGAAAGTGATCAAGCAAACGCAGGCATAGGTATCTGGAAGGCTTCGCCGGTCTTGGTGTAGCCATAAACTACAATAACGATACGTGTATATATAATTTTTATCAGAATCGCTAGTACCTTATTTAGCCTCCTCATCACAGCTCAAATTGGAACACGTGATTGCTAAAGTACCCGTATATCCAAGTGTAATTGTGTAAAACTACAGTGCATAATAATAATAAGTTGATGTATCTGTATGTATATGTAAACATTTATATTCCAAATATGGTAACATTGTAATATAAAAGCAGTATATAAACTAAACTGATACACATAGCAATGGGCTACAAAATATATACGATTACCATTCATTACAACCCTCCTCGTATCTACTAAAACGTAATTGTTGGACACAAGACGTCACTATTTATAAGTGACTTAAAATTCAATGACTTCTACTGTACTTGTTATTTGATTGTTCTTATCGTAGCCACCAGCTACAATAATACGGGTGTGATCTTGATCGATGTCGACTGCCATCTCATGAAACCACCGTCCTTCTGAAAGCATTGGTAATGGCAGCCATGACCCTCGACGAGAGTCCCAGATCTCAACTCGTTGTGATGCCATTCCTGATTCCACACCTCCTGTACAGACTAAAGTTCCATTAATCGTCGTCACAGCTCCTCCAACAGTTGTAGTAGAAGGAAATGATGTCCATTCATAGTTTTCTAAAGAAAGTAGTTCAACAGCCTTGCTTTATATTCCTTCTTTTGTCATGCCAGCCGCGTAGCAGATACAGCCATTGTATATAAAGCTAGAGCAACAACTCCTTGCAGTAGGCATGTTGGGAAGCACTTGCCATTCATCAGCAGTCGTGTTGAACATGAAAATGGTGTCCACCCATTCTCCACTTGTCGTAAAACCTCCTGCGGTAAAAATCCTGTCTCCCACGACCGTAAAGGTAATTGCCCCGAGCTTAATCTCACTCGGTCTTTTACATATCAGCGTCCACGTATCATCGGTTAGTGAATATGTAAGCACACTGAGCTGCCAGGTAGCTTCATTGACAAGTGCAGCATAGATCTTGCCATCAGAAATAAAAAGTCCATCAAATGTAGCACCATTATCGGGATATACAGCAGTTTTCAGCAGTTCTCCACTAGCACTGTCCGTTATGTACATCTCGTTTTTACCTCTGTTACCTATCAAGACTTTTCGGTCAAAAACAGCCACTACCGGTATACATGGAAAAGGAACATCAGGTCTGTACTGCCACACCGGAATAGAACTAACATCAAGTATATTAGACCATTCGTTAGGCTTGGCAGAAGACAACTGGTATCGTAAAGATATTTCTATTAGACTACTAAAACTCTTGATGTCTTGCAGTGATTGTACTAGACGATTATTCTCTTCCTGTAAAGAGGATTTGTCCAACTGACGAAATGGATCAACTTCAGACGTTTCACCAACAGTTTGATCAGGCATCTCTAGATCATCCTCTTCGGTGATGATAGTATTGATATGTGCCTCAAGATCTCTAATTCTCTGTTCCAGAGTCTCCCTGTCATTTCTAACCAATGCAGAAGGTTTTGTAGACCATCGATACTCCGCGACTTCTTCATCATCAGGGGAACTGCAATGATCAAATTCTTCTTTACTATCAAAAGTTGCAGTTGTTTTTGTACCATCGGCACTGGCACTTGGAAAACAGCTCATAATTTCCTTGGCAGTAGGCCTTTCCCTCGCTGAACGTTGACATTCGCTTATAGCAGAGAATAAAGACTGCTCGTGACTACAACTCGTAGTTTCTTCAGCTGCTGCTAAAGACGTATGACCGGACTCACCTTGTAAGGTTTCCAACATCAATATTCCGAAAGAAAATATATCAGAAAATGTTGACAAATTTGATCTATCTTCTATCACCTCTGGAGCAAGGTAGTGTTGTACAGACTGAAAGCAACACGGTTTACCCTTTTCTATTAGCAATCTTGCTGTGCAGATGTGAGTTATCTTCACTTGACTAAGATCACGTGATATCCAAACACTGTCTGTTGTCAGCAATCCATGTATAATAGGCGGTGTGTTCTCGTGTAGAAATATTAAGCCACTCAAAACACCGTAGAGAACATTCACACGCTCTGAGAGTGTCGTGAGCCTTCCACAGCTTAGACTATCTTTTAGCGTCAGAGTCAAAATTTCACTGACAATCATTGTTGTACATTGCTCGTAGCCAAGGCAAACTCCAAAAACCTGGGCGATGTTAGGATGTCGAATGCTATTCATGTCTTTCATTTCTTGTAGAAAGAGCTCTAGAACTTCTTCGTGATTTTCCATAAGGTCGAATACGTCTAGAACTTCAACTGGTGCTCTTTTCCAAGTTCCACGATGGCGCTCCCCTCCAAAAGAACACGCATTTAAAGTGTTGGTTGTAGAAACACGGTCAGTGAGGACAAAACTACTGGTCTCTAGTCTACTCACCATCTTTACAGGAAATGTCATATCCCGTATTATTTAAAGGGTTTATCTGTCCCGGATCCACGTGACATTCCTTTACTTAGTATTAATTAACAATTATTTGTTATATTATTAGCGCTAACAATTCTATTTTTTGTTTATTAATTACGAACATGCCAGGGCCGGATCCAAGTGGGGGTTAGGAGGTTCAGGCGGTTCAGGCGGTTGCAACACTCTCTTTTCCAATGGGCGTGCTTCAACAATTTCATGTAATTTCATTAGAAAAGAGAATATTAGTAATACTATATAAAACTGCTACCAGGTAAACCCCCACTTTCAAAAATTCCTGAATCCGGCTCTGCATGCAGTGCATGCAGTAGAAAGACTAGACCATAATACAGAAGTTTTCAGTTCAGCTATTTAACTTAAATACGTATGTGCTCTGCAGTTGGAGTTGATTCAATGGATAGCAACGTTAATTAAAATTTTTAAAAATCAAATGTTATTGCAATGATAGCCCACAAACGAGTCAGCACGAACAAGACCACTCAGCGTAATCAGTCCATGTACAAAAAATAGACAATCACTAACACGTCTAGGGCACTGTTTTAGATCTACCTACCTTAGTTAAGTTGCTAGGTTATTAAGTGTCCAACAACACTATTATCTTAATTAATGACATTTAATAAAGAAGCCATAAGCAATTAAGCTAAGCCTGACCAGTGTCATACGCCAAAGCTGGTGTGCAACCGTCACAAGATGCTACATGCCTACAGGAGTAACTGCGCGCGGTACCTATCACTAATTAATAAGACAATATTTGTTTTGTCTAAGTGGGAGTCAGACATCCCCGAAGCTATACGCGCGAAACGGTTCGACCGTTTGCTGTGCAAACCCCAAAATCTTGAATTGAGTTTACACATACTCCTATTTCAATCTGTTACTTCAGATGATGAGCTACGTCAACTTTCGAGTAGCAGAAAATCGTGAATCACTCGAACAGGAAGAAGTGCGATACTCGCATCGATCGACCGTTCGTTACTCATTTCAACCAGCCGTGCGATACGTACTTCAAGCAGATCGACAGTACATTCAAGTTGACGAGGTATACGTCATGTCATTGCCTCTCTCGCGTATGTATACAAACTACATGACGTCAACTGCGCATGATCTGTTTTTAGGGACAAACACAACCATCAAATTACCTGGCCCTATCACTTGTGACCATTCTGTTCTGCTGTTGGCCCTTTGGACTTTGTACCTTGATTCATTCTAGAAAGGTTAGACTGGATATCAAATTTCTGACGTGGCAACGCCTTGTGTATCTACACAAACTATCATAGCCGGAAACAAACATGCCGCTCTCTTGTAATAATACTATGCGTGTATTGATAGGTGTCCATTCAATGGGAGAGCGGTGATCGCGGTGGAGCCATGCATTCGTCTGCTGCTGCTCGCGGTTGCAGTCTTGCTGGGATCTTTATTTCGCTTCTCTTTGTTTTCGCGACCGTTGTGGTGGTCATCATTAATACTGCAGATCGGACAACACGGCCGCACAGAGTATGACGCCATCTGTACGTAAACAGTTACAGTAACGTAGACCGAAGAGGTCTATATATACAACTGTAGGTGTAAATGCGATGCCACTTTACGTCAAAAACTTAATAGTGTCAATAATAATTTTCACGTACAAAGCTCTGCCTGTGTTGCTAGCAATTGCTATTAAAACGAAATTCACAGAAATCACTGTTTTGGGGCGATTTTCCAGACAAACGTTAATGTAGAATATGATTTTAGCTTCCCGCCATCTCTAAATTATACGTAACTACCCCAATACTCGACGAAATAGGCCAGAAAAGATACGAATTTCCAAACTAATAACAAGCGCCTGGCCACTTGTACGCACTTACAGGATCTCGATCTCAGTCTAGACTTTACTTCAGCTGATGAGCTACAGTACCGTAGCTGATACAAAAATTGTAGTTATACTCTCTCAAATAAGCGAGTGGACGTCGTCTTTTCTCTTTTCTAGAATTACAATTTTTTAGAAATTAGTTGCCATTATGATATCTCTATACAGCATTTTTCGTCTATCTGGCTACACTACAGCATGTATCTAGAATTCTGTTTGACTGTATAAATTTGCAATGACTACTTGACGCAGAAGTTGCCTGAATGTAATGAGGGCCATCAGTGTCCGCCATGCACTGCTGCCAGCTGAGCGACAAAAGTCACAAATTATCAAGCAGAGAATAAACAGCGGGGAACGGCACATACGGGATAACGAATCAATATTTATCATTTCCACGCCTTGTAACGGAAATCCTAGAACAACAACGATTGAACTAGCTACGGTAGAGTGTAAACTAAGATTGGACAGAGTGGTATTTGAGGTCTTATTAGTGGTCATACCGCCGGTCTTTGGTCTGTATAACCTCTAATCGTGTTCTGATTCGCGAAGACGTTACTTGGCACTCTGTCCTATCGTTTTGGTTTCCACTGCAGCTGTATGTAGCAATCTTTATTATTTCAATTTCAACCATGAAGACTTACAATCAAGAGAGGCCAGTGAAGTTTGCTTCCGCACACAATGCTTGCTTGGGAGTCATACTAGCATGGGCAATGATTGTAGGATGGTCACTACCATGCCATGCTTTCAGGAATTGCAGATTTTACGGTAAGAGAAAAACTGTTTGATGTTAATTAATATATTTTACAAGCAGGCCCGGGCTAGGGTTTTGGGTATAGGTTACAAAGTCTCTTGCAGTTGCTAAACTTGGGCATGTGCCCAACAAAATTTCTGTATTGGCTTTATGATGTGCCAAATATTGCGAGTCTCATTTAGCTATCTTGAACAGCCAGAAAATTGCATTCATAACGACTATAAGGTATCTCTTATTTTATTGCACGTTGTGTACATGCTGCCATATATTAATGTCTGCATAGTGGAACAGATCCGGCAGAAAAGCGTCAGCTGTCGTCGTCAAAGTATTAGTTGCGTGACCGAAAATAAACCATTAAGTTAACATTAATATTATATACATGTATATGTCGCTTTCCAGACAATACTAAAGTTGTTTAATTTTGATTAATTAAAGTCAAATAACAACATGCAATATAAGAAATTATGTTATTAATGTATGAGATCGTTCTCAGATGGCACTAGAGGTTGTTAGAAAGGGACAACCTCGTGTTGTAGTATAAAATGCAAACTGTAGGAAAGAATGATAATTGGAGGAGGAGAAAGAAAGTTGCATTCTTCTGAGAATAGATCGAGTAATACAACTTGGATGGAGATGGCGACTCAGTGACAGAGTTTTGGAAAAAAATATACCACTGGTACAATCGTACCATACTAAAGATCTCCATTATTCTTAGACACCGTTATGTACAAAGCCATATTCAAAGCTGAGTTCTTTGCGAATACAGTTACAAGCATGTAGCAATTATTTAATGATACGTACAATTGTCTGTGTAAGTACATTGTTATGTCAACACTTACTTATACACGACATTTTACGGGTACAAGACACTGAGATACTTATACAGTACGGTACCAGATACTGAGACACTTATACATACACAGTATGTTTTTAAGGTACCATATACTGAGATACTTATACTTACACAGTACATTTGTTCGGTACGAGATACTGAGCTACTTATACTAATACGGTACATATATATTGTATCAGATACTGAGATACTTATACTTATAAAGTTCATTAACATTTGTACGGTACCAGATATTGAAATACCTATTCATGTACTTCTAAAGTACATTTGTACCGTACACGATAATAAAAGACTTATACTTACACAGTAAATTTGTACGGTACAAGATAATTAGATACTAATACTCATACAGTACATTTGTACGGTACCAGATGCTAAGATACTTATACTTATATAGTACATCTGTACAGTACCAGATACTGAGATACCTATACTTATATATTAAGTTTGTATGGTACCAGGTACTGAGATACTTATACTTATACAGTACATTTGTACGGTAGCAGATACTGAGATACTTATACTTACACGGTACATTTATATTGTACCAGATAGTGAGATACCTATACTTATACAGTACATCTGTACGTTACCATATACTGAGATACGTTTATGTATACAGTACATTTGTACGGTACCAGATACTGAGGTACCTTTACTTATACAGTATATTTGTACGTTACCAGACACTGAGGTACCTTTACTTATACAGTATATTTGTACGGTACCAGATACTGAGATACCTTTACTTATACAGTACATTTGTACGGTACCAGACACTGAGGTACCGTTACTTATACAGTATATTTGTACGGTACCAGTTACTGAGATACCTTTACGTATACAGTACATTTGTACGGTACCAGATACCTTTACTTATACAGTATATTTGTACGGTACCAGACACTGAGGTACCTTTACTTATACAGTATATTTGTACGGTACCAGGTACTGAGATAACTTTACTTATACAGTACATTTCTACGATACCAAACACCGAGGTACCTTTACTTATACAGTACATTGCTACGGTACCAGATACTGAGATACTTATACTTATAAAGTACATTAACATTGGTACGGTACCAGATACTGACATACCTATACATGTACTTCTACACTACATTTGTACCTTACAAAATAATGAGAGACTTATCTTATACATTACATTTGTACGGTACCAGATAGTGAGATACCTATACTTATACAGTACATTTTACGGTACCAGATACTGAGATACCGTTATGTATACAGTACATTTGTACGGTACCAGATACTGAGGTACCTTTACTTATACAGAACATGTGTACGGTACCAGACACCGAGGTACCTTTACTTATACAGTACATTTCTACGGTACCAGATACTGAGATACTTATACTTATAAAGTACATTAACATTGGTACGGTATCAGATACTAAAATACCTATACATGTACTTCTACAGTACATTTGTACCGGACAAGATAATGAGATACTTATACTTATACAGTACATTTGTAAGGTACCAGATACTGAGATACCTATACTTATACAGTATATTTGTATGGTATCAGGCACTGAGATGCCTTTACTTATACAGTATATTTGTACGGTTCCAGTTACTGAGATAGTTGTATTTTAATATACAGTATACTTTTACAGTACCAGATAATAAGATACCTATACTTCCACAGTACATTTGTACAGTACCAGATACTGAGATGCGTACACTTAGGCAGCATATTTGTACGGCAGGTACTAGATACCGAGATGTCTTCTTGTCTTTTGCATGATACACACCAATCTTTCCGTAGCTAGTTTACTATTGGCCGAGACTAGTCTTTAAGTTTCTATATTATAGGTCAAAGGTTTCTTGTCATTGTCTTGAGTTTGTGTGTGGTTGGCACCGAGGCTGCAGGGTTGTTCCCTTGCGGTTGGCATATTACATTTCAAATGACAGCAGCCGTGGTCTTGGTCTTGTGGGATGTTCTGGACAGCATGAATGTTTCTGTTAAAGTGCATTGCATCTGTATGGACGAACTGTATATCGTCTTGGTTCTGATGATTATGACTATTGAAATTTTCTTGTCGGATTTTGATGGAAAACTGTGTGCGCTCAGAATAAGTTTTCTGTTAATGTAAGCAATGTACTACATTAATGTGCTTACAAAGGCCATCTCTATAAGGATTGACTTGCTACAAAAGTAATCTTTATTTTTTTTGTAATAAAATTTGCAAGGCAATGACCTAACTACTGACTGTTAAGCCAATTATTGCAAGTAATTAGTTGGTGGTTTGTTGCCACTATATATTTTGGTGACATTTCCTGTGCTATCTTTTGCCGTTTGTTTGTAGTTTACACAGCAATCTTACTACTTTTCTTATGTACATTTAAATAATTCAGTTGTCTGGGATATTTGGTATGTTGACATTAGAAGACCCCACGAATGGCAGGGATAGAAATTGCGATTTATACCTGGATCAGTGACGTGAAAGAACAATTAAGTTCTGTACTGCACATATACTGTACTCTAGGTAAATCTGACGTATGTACACGTTGTCATTGATATCGAAATAGAAATATTGAAATCATGTCCTACTATAGAATCTAGGTACGAGTTTTTGTGTGCGTTTGTGTGTACATATGCAGTGCGCTCAAACCTGTAAGCACAAATCAATAATTGTCAATGGCATCATTAGATCTGCAAAGTCTGATGATCAGGAGCATTTGAGAGAGAAAATGGAGCGTCCGTCTGGGTTGTGATGTTATTACGAGGACGAGCCACTATCTTAATAGGGTAACTTTGAGTTAGCACTAGAACGCTAACGACAGCTTTGACATTTTCGCTGCAAGACCCGCTTGCAAAACGAGATCAACGGACGTTTACAGTAACATTGATTCACATCAGTGCAAGGCGCTAGCACTACTCAGCTAGATAGGAAAGTGGTAAATCGGCATGTCCTTTCAAAAGCTGACCCTGTTGAAGGGACCCGGCTTACTTCTTGTTGTCAGGTCATTGTTCGAGCGTTGATCAGATTTCGTGCACCTTCCTCCGGCCGCCGTCTTCGGTAACTCAAACTTTCCATCAACGGCAAGCGCAAACAACAACTCCGCCTCTCACAATCACAACGATACGCTCCAGCTTCCTCCTAGATGATGCAATCGAGATCACGTGACATTCCTTCATCCTACATCCAACCAAATTTTGAAATGCAACAGCACTTGCTACAGAGGACGATGAGAAGCGGAAATCTGGCTTCTCTGTCTCTGGGAGCAACATTCCAAGGGTTTACACTAGCTTTTCTATCAGGTGTCGGGCTGGGATTGCAGATTAACGGGGAAAAAAGCACAACGGGATTAGTTTCTACCCAAACATGTCCTCTTGTGTCGCCGCTGCCTTTTCTAGTGCCTATCACTTTACTGTTGAAAACAGCAGCGTGAATCAAAAATGGCCTACATTCTTCAACATTGCTTTTGAATATTCTATTGCCGTTCTGATGGCATGGGCAATTATCCAACGACTGTCACTCCTATCTCAGCGCAAGTTGGAGCAAGCGTTCAGTAAGAGAGCAACCGCAAAACAACTGGTCTAGATATTCATTTAATTAATTAATTATAATCTACAATTGCAACTAACCGGTAATTAGCTCACGCGAAACGAGCGGACTGCGATTGAGCAACACCTACTCACACCTCCTGCTATCTGTAACGATGTCTTTATCCATGACAATTCTTCCGGAGAGCAGAACAAGAACGGATTAGGCATTTCCCAAGACTATCTGCCGCCGGAAGGATGTAGGCAGCGATAGTCTGGCTACTCGAGACACCTGTGGAGCGCAGAACCATATATATTGCTCTGGTGGAACGAAATCTAAACTAGTCCGTCCTAACGTGCGCAGGCATGCTGCCTAGCGTGCGTTATATTCCTGAGTGGTTAAAACATTCCCGGATATGCACGATGGACAGAGCAAGACGTTGTTGTAGGTTCCTAAATTTGCAGATTTAGTTCGCTCACAACAGCTTAGTTAGACCTCCGCGAAAACGTGGGACACCAAGATTAGTGCAAAAGAAATTATCGTACAACACATGCTAAAAATTCACGCTAAAGTCAAGATTGATTACAAATTATTGCGTCTAGACAGCAGATGAACGATGATATTTGAGCAGCTGCCCAACCGCAGACTATGTAAGTCATTCAGTTTTCCATCATATTGCACAACAGACGTAAGCAACGGATAATTGAACGTCGTGTTCAGATAATTGAACACCGGATTCGGATAATCTAAAGAAAAATACTATAGAAGAGCAACTGAAAGTCTGTTTCGTGAGTTCCCGCTTTTGTTTGACAGAACTAGTAGTTTATGCATGCACTATATATCAAATCTTCAAACGAAATGGAACGCGACACTAGCAATGACGCAGTAGACAAGATTTACGTATGAAGAACATATTTCAAAACTGAAGTATGTAGTGGGGGCCTGGGTTGCTGGGAGAATGAAGCCTTCTCACTAAGTGTGGGCATTACAGTTGTTGCGCTAATGACTTTTGCAAATCTGTATGTATAGTCTGGCAAGCTAGGTAGTCTTTTTTTCTTCTAGACTCAGGCTTGATGACATATGCATTAACTTCACATCTCCCTCCCACGCTCGTGAACATCTTTCTGCGCCACAGTTTAAGTATTAAAACTACACAATGAACAGCTGTTGCAAACAAAAATATTAACAACAAATTCTAATTCAATAAAAGAGTCATCATGTAATAGTGACATCACCATTTTGTTGTTGTAACGTTGTGTGCCAAAGGATAATGTTTGTTCTATTTGTATGTCTAGAGTAGCAGCTGCGTACCAGGTATAGGTTATAATTGCCGCCTCTAAAGACACCCCTTGCTACTAAGTAATATTGACCTTCTACACTAGAGATTATAGCTAGCAAATATTTGAAACTAAATAGTTATCTTCGTACTAAAGAACACCAACGCTTTACAAAAACAAATCTACAAAATCTGTTGATTGAACAATGATTACTGCAGCTCCGTTGGCTACATCTCTAGCACAAGAACTCATGTTGTTAAATTAATAAGCCTATTGAAATTGGTAAATTTATTGTTAACTCATTATATTTTTTATTTACTCCTATTCAGATTAACAATATTATTATCGATTGATATTTGTTTTATATTGTTTACTATTATCAAAAATGCTACTGTCAAAAACTTAATTGTTATCGAGACCATAAATGTAGACAACAACATCAATATTTTTTTTCCGTGCTAATGTAACGATCAAACCAATTTTTACTGTTATTGCAAATTAATACCATTTTTCTAATCACTTTCATAGGTAAGATGCATTATCTGATAACAAACTATATATATATATATATATATATATATATATATATATGATGGCATGTCTACTGATAACAGTGATGACTCTCTTTAGTGTCCTCTGTGACTCTGGTGGGATTTAACACCTGCTTTTGAACGGCATTCCTTGCCACAAGATTGGCAAACAAATGACTTGTTGGTAGAAACAATTTGTTCTTTCCGTTTCTGACGTTGAGCTTAAAGATGTCTAATACGATTTTCTTCAAACTGTTGGAGTGATGAATGGCAGAGAGATCTCCAGTTTGTTCTATCACTGGATAGTTTCTCAAAATGGAGGAAGTCAATCTCACAAGATTTCATATTAGCCTTGATAGAATCTTTGTAACGTAATTTAGGACCACCTTGATGACATATATATATATATATATATATATATATATATATATGTATGTATGTATGTATGTATGTATGTATATACAACAGATTTAATGACTCTAAGCATTAAAGTGTAAACATCCTGGGCATGCAGTTATAGATAGACTCGACCACCATCTAGTTCTCCGCAAGGGCTGATTATATTAGGTGTTAGTCTATTAATTTATCGTAGGCTTAGCACACACAAGCGCGCATGCACACACACACACACACACACACACACACACACACACACACACGCACACACGCACACGCATGCACGCACACACACCACACACGCGCACTACACACGCGCACCACACACACGCACCACACACACGCACGCACCACACACAAGCAGCACCTACGCACGCACACATCACACTCGCACGCACGTACCACACACGCTCGCACGCACTACGCACACACGCACGCACCACAAACGCACGCACAACACGTACACGCGCACGCATACCCGTACGCACTCGCGCACGCACGGACGCACACACGCACACACACACACACACACACACACACACACACACACACACTCACACACACTACGGCTATATAGGTTACTGGTATTCAGATTACACTTAAAGGTGTAGTATCGATACAGAGTGATTGCAGCTTAGAGGACACAATAATCATTAATCTTATCGTTTCTCCTTTTCTCCAGCACAGATCTATAAGCATGCAGTCTTGTCTGCAGTAGCATAAATATTGCTAGCAACGAGAACAACCACAACTACCGTCCTCCAAGTCTTCATGCCTCGAAGTCCAGAGCAACGAGCTTGTAGCACAGCCGAATGAGTAGAAATCATCAGAGCTCATTCTTTTATGGAGTGCGTCTTAGCGATCGATCGTTTCTCGTAGAGATAAGATTTCTCCCAACTGTGCCATTACAAACCGCCGAGGAAGTACATGTGTTATCCACGAGTGGTCAACATGCCGAACCAGGATGTCACGCGGCCTTTTTGACGCAGTGGCGACCAATGGGTCGGTCAGCAATCAATTAGATGGAGCGTAACAAACGTCATTTGCAATACTGTGTAGCGATGAAGATGTTGTCAAACCAGATCGCGTCAAACGTTCACATTATCTTAATTCATCATTAGTGAATGAGAAGGTACGTTCCACTTCACTGCAGTTGAACGGTGCTAATGAACATGAATTAACACAAGCCATGTACTTCAACGCTTTGAAATATGTTTGACACTTCACACCCAACAATCGAAGGTGAATGGCTTCCGTCTAATATACGTGCCTTTTGTATAGATAAAACAAGTTAGAGAATGCGTAATAGTTATCCTTGCATTTACAGGATTTCGAGTATTTCATTGTCGACTTTACCTAAAGGCATAGCTTTCTAGAGTAGAGTAGCTCATGAGCCCGATTTCGCCCGGAGAAATAACTAAAACAC
>NC_085101.1:2854301-2856801 GCF_963422355.1 Corticium candelabrum | reverse complement strand
AGTTTCCATTATACAACTCAGTTTGGGCGCACTCTTAAATAATTCGTTCTTGGTGCATATGACCAAACGTCAGAAGCAAAACAGTACTTGTTCATCATGAAGATAGAAGTGTGGAAGTAACAAATTGGGAGAGGTAGGCCTTCGCGTGTAAAATGACACCATATCCTGCCTAATTGCATGCAAAATCGTTGTAGGACACTACATGTACAGAAATTCAGAGTTTCCAGTTTAGCGTTTAGCTATAAAAATCAATGACCGCTTGAAGAATGCTAGCTAACTAATTAATTAATGCGATATTGTGGTAAGAAGATGGCCAAAAGGTTTTGATTGCCACTGTATACGTAATAACAACAGATGTCCATTCATGACTTAATTCTGTCCGCAATCAGACGCAAGAGCGAAACCTAAATATGAAACAGATAGTTTCAGTGAATCCTAAATCGACAGTTTTGTAGTAAAAATTCGAAGTCGTACCGCTGTCACGTCTCCGGAAATTTCACTTGGTGTCGACTCCTCGAGAGGAGACCGTCTATTATATATATATATATATATATATATATATATATATATATATATATTTGTGTGTGTGTGTGTGCGTGTTTGTGTGTGCATGTGTGCGTGTGTGTGTGTGTGTGTGTGTGTGTGTGTGTGTGTGTGTGTGTGTGTGTGTGTGTGTGTGTGTGTGTGTGTGTGTGTGTGTGTGTAGTCGCGTCGGGTAAGACTTTCAACATACATTGATATTATCGTCAGTCATAGTTTGGAGCAATAATCCAAGTTTGTAAAAAACATTCAATTGCTTGAGCAAATGGTCCATCTCTATGGCAACAGGTCTTTCTCACATTCACGCTGAACGAACAGAGCAATTCTCCATGCTTCCATTAACAGCCTAAAACTGTTACTAGCTATAGACACCAAATCCTAACGGTTACAAACACTTTACTGTAACGTAAAGAAAGCAATGTTTACATAAGAGATACACCCTTAATTGCGTCAATGCCAGATCTGAAAATTCATTATTTCAGAACATAACCAATGTAAAGAAGACAAAAATACAGCTTACAAAGATCACTTAGATTTTTCTTATCAAGCCATCAGTATACGCGTGAAAAATTGCACAAAACAAGCACGTGTACATTACTAAAACTGGATGTAATCTGATGGCATTAACAAACGCAACTATCAGACAACAAAAACGTACGCCCACATTACCAATTGCAACTTGTTTCAATGTATCGCAATAACAACTGCTTTCTGAATCCATTTCTGCCACTAGAAGAGTACGAGAAAAGAGATGAAAAAGATATTGCATAAGCAGAAGGCGACGGAAGTCATTGCAGAGCTTATTTGTGTTTCGTTAGTTGGTTTCATCGTTTTAGTGGTTAGGTCTGTCTGGGTGGTAACATCTACTTCATCACCAAGGTAGGTCAGTTGAACGCCATAGTGATCAGATAAAGGCCAGGATCCGACAGCAGATTCACTGTCCCAAATTCGCTTAAAGTTAAACGTGTTAGTTAATATTGATACAAGAACTATTTGTACCTAAACTAATTATTCTATTAGGGTAACAAGATAAAAATTAATCAAGTCAAAAAATAAATTATTAAAAGTACACATACTCAAAACCCAAATTTGGAAAATATACAAAATCGCAGAGTAAATGAGTAAAGAAAAGTAGAGAAGAGAATACACAAGCAAAATATGGTAACTGTCATAAATTTAAGATAAATAGGTATAGAGCCTTGTAACAAAACCTCAGTAATATGTAAACGTAAATACAAACAAGGATTACATGATATGAATGAAGTGTGTGTGTGTGTGTGTGTGTGTGTGTGTGTGTGTGTGTGTGTGTGTGTGTGTCTGTGTGTGTGTCTGTGTGTCTGTGTGTGTACGTGTATTGGAAAAACAGTATTGTTTACAACTCACCTGCACATTAGAAACTCTTGTTCTACTTCCATTTCGTACATATATATGATCAAGAATCTTTGAGTCAGATGATCCAGTAAGATTCCTAAGACCGTTTTCTCCGCAGGACGTACACAATGTAACGTCATCGACATATGCTGATATATATCCTGAATTGATAACTTTCCAATAATTTGATTCGTACTGCCCAGACAAATTCCTGTTGGCCAAAACACTAAAAACGGCTGGTCCTTGATTGAAGTCTCCTAATAGAATCGAATGTTTATCTGATGTGGCAGGATATGTCTGTAGGAGTTGCATTGTTTCATTTTCTTGAAGATCTTCAAAGTTATTGAACTGTGGGGGACCAACTACACATGTAACATACACAATTTTAAGTACTCTGCAACAAAAATTACGTTTGTTCAAAAATTCTAGAAATTGTATTCTGTCGTGCATATACTCCCAGGCGCTCGCACGCACGCACGCAGACGGTAATATTTGCCCTTACTCGCACGTTTATATTAAACAGTTTGATAGATCATATTTTCCTCAAAATCATCTCGATACAAACAGTGTTTCCATCTTTTATAATACT
>NC_085101.1:2836801-2849301 GCF_963422355.1 Corticium candelabrum | reverse complement strand
ATCCTTACATTTACCGGATTTCGAGTATTTCATTGTCAACTTTACCTAAAGGTATAGCTTTTTAGAGTAGAGTAGCTCATTAGCCCGATTTCGCCCGGGGAAGTAACTAAAACACAATTCCCATTATACAACTCAGTTTGGGCGCACTCTTGAATAATTCGTTCTTGGTGCATGTGACAAAACGTCAGAAGCAGAACAGTACTTGTTCATCATGAAGATAGAAGTGTGGAAGTAACAAATTGGGAGAGGTAGGCCTACGCGTGTAAAATGATACCACATCATGCCTAATTGCATGCAAAATCGTTGTACGACAGTATATGTACAGAAATTCAGAGTTTCTAGTTTAGCGTTTAGATATAAGAATCAATGACCGCTTGAAGAATGCTAGCTAACTAATTAATTAATGCGATATTGTGGTAAGAAGATGGCCAATAGGATTTGATTGCCGCTGTCCGCAATCAGCCGCAAGAGTGAAACCCAGGTATGAAACAGATAGTTCCAGTGAATCCTAAATCGACCGTTTCGTTGTAAAAATTCGAAGTCGCACCGCTGTCACGTCTCCGGAAATTTCACTTGGTGTCGACTCCTCGAGAGGAGACCGTCTATTATATATATATATATATATATTTGTGTGTGTGTGTGTGTGTGTGTGTGTGTGAGTGTGTGTGTGTGTGTGTGTGTGTGTGTGTGTGTGTGTGTGTGTGTGAGTGTGTGTGTGTGTGTGTGTGTGTGTGTGTGTGTGTGTGTGTGTGTGTGTGTGTGTGTAGTCGCGTCGGGTAAGATTTTCAACATACATTGATATTATCGTCCGTCATAGTTTGGAGCAATGGTCCAAGTTTGTAAAAAACATGCAATTACTTGAGCAAATGGTCCATCTCTATGGCAACAGGTCTTTCTCACATTCCCGCTGAAAGAACAGAGCAATTCTCCATGCTTCCATTAACAGCCTAAAACTGTTACTAGCTATAGACACCAAATCCTAACGGTTACAAACACTTTACTGTAACGTAAAGAAAGCAATGTTTACATAAGAGATACACCCCTAATTGCGTCAATGTCAGGTCTGCAAGTTCATTAGTTCAGAACATACCAATGTAAAGAAGACCAAAAATACAGCTTACAAAGATCACTTAGATTTTTCTTATCAAGCCATCAGTATACGTATGAAAAATTGCACAAAACAAGCACGTGTACATTACTAAAACTGGATGTAAACTGATGGCATTAACAAACGCAACTATCAGACAACAAAAACGTACGCCCACATTACCAATTGCAACTTGCTTCAATGTATCGCAATAACAACTGCTTTCTGAATCCATTTCTGCCACTAGAAGAGTACGAGAAAAGAGATGAAAAAGATATTGCATAAGCAGAAGGCGACGGAAGTCATTGCAGAGCTTATTTGTGTTTCGTTAGTTGGTTTCATCGTTTCAGTGGTTAGGTCTGTCTGGGTGGTAACATCTACTTCATCACCAAGGTAGGTCAGTTGAACGCCATAGTGATCAGATAAAGGCCAGGATCCGACAGCAGATTCACTGTCCCAAATTCGCTTAAAGTTAAACGTGTTAGTTAATATTGATACAAGAACTATTTGTACCTAAACTTATTATTCTATTAGGATAACAAGATAAAAATTAATCAAACCAAAAATATAAATTATTAAAATTATACGTACTCAAAACCCAAATTTGGAAAATATACAAAATTGCAGAGTAAATGAGTAAAGAAGAGTAGAGAAGAAAATACACAAGCAAAATGTGGTAACTGTCATAAATTTAAGATAAATAGGCATAGAGCCTTGTAACAAAACCTCAGTAATACGTAAACGTAAATACAAACAAGGATTAGATGATATGAATGGTGTGTGTGTGTGTGTGTGTGTGTGTGTGTGTGTGTGTGTGTGTGTGTTTGTGTGTGATTGTGTGTGTGTTTGTGTGTGTGTGTGTGTGTGTGTGTGTGTGTGTGTGTGTGTGTGTGTGTGTGTGTGTACGTGTGTTGAAAAAACAGTATTGTTTACAACTCACCTGCACATTAGAAACTTTTGTTCTACTTCCATTTCGTACATAGATATGATCAAGAATCGTTGAGTCAGATGATCCAGTACGATTGTTAAGACCGTTTTCTCCGCAGGACGTACACAATCTAACGTCATCGACATATGGTGATATATATCCTGAATTGATAACTTTCCAATAATTTGATTCGTACTGCCCAGACAAATTCCTATTGGCCAAAACACTAAAAACAGCTGGTCCTTGATTGAAGTCTCCTAATAGAATCGAATGTTTATCTGATGTGGCAGGATATGTCTGTAGGAGTTGCATTGTTTCATTTCCTTGAAGCTCTTCAAAGTTATTGAACTGTGGGGGACCAACTACACATGTAACATACACAATTTTAAGTACTCTGCAACAAAAATTACGTTTGTTCAAAAATTGTAGAAATTGTATTCTGTCGTGCATATACTCCCAGGCGCTCGCACCCACGCACGCACGTAGACGGTAATATTTGCCCTTACTCGCACGTTTATATTAAACAGTTTGATAGATCATATTTTCCTCAAAATCATCTCGATACAAACAGTGTTTCCATCTTTTATAATACTGGTGTTGAATGGATGTATTTGGAGGGTACGTATGCTAATTATCATCAGAAGCTATGCAACACCTAATACAGAAGCTGAACTAAGTAATTAACCCAATATTACAACACCCTCTGTATTACTGTGGTTTCACGTTTAGTACAATATTTGTTTGGCTACTTTTAATTTAACCAAACTTATGATAGTATTGTATTGGGTAATTAGCCTAATTATGCTATGTTGTCCAATATTTCTTTATATAAATAAACTATGTCACATAATCTATAAGTCACATAATCTATAACTAATCCATATTAAACAGTAAAGACAAATCATTCAAAATTTATCAATTTTTATATTAAATCATTAAAATGTAGGAATTGTATAGAAGAGACTATAGACACACAATTGTGGTACACTGTCAACTCAAGTAACTTTTTCAATTAATATGTTACACGTTATTCACTGTAATTGATTTTTCTATTTGTGTGTGTAAAAACTTTCGTACTTTTAATTAGTAGAATCTTATTTACGGTAATAACGTCTAAAAAATAGAATAATTCATCACAATGTTATGTACGTATATGTATTGCTATCTTCATACCATAATATGGTAAACCAAATTGAGTACTGAGATGTGTACAAGTAACAGTGCCCAATTCTTCAATCTATCAAAACAAAACAGTGCCTACAACATTTCAATTCAACCAAAATATTTATTCATACGTCTGCTGCTAGGTATCCCCTCGAAATGATCTCGACGACACCCGGATGATACCTGCGCACCACTGTATTACTCAACGGAATTTTGCTCAACAGTAGCAACCCGTGATTGTCCGAATATGTCTCATCCGACGGAAAAGCGCATTCTTTCATGAGTACCATGGTTATGTCTGTAACACAAGATTATTGCTCGTTAATAAAATCAATGAAAAACACAAAATCCTAATACTTGAGGATGGCTGAAGATTTTGGTTAGTTATACAATTAACGCACTCCTGGCCAAACGAAGACACATCAGAATAGCACGTTGTGAATGCACAAGCCACAAAGCTTAGGAATCCTTGATCCAATGCAGTGTTGCAGTTAACAGTTAGACACCCAAGGAATGCAGCGCCCAATGCGCTTTGTGAACAAGGAGGATTAGAAGGATTCTGACGGTCTCCTGAACTGGCGCGGTAGTGGTAGGGAAATTGATGACGAGTAGCGTCGACCAAATCTGTTATATCTTTGTCTCTCCAAGATATTTGTTACTGACATACACACGGAGAAACTAGCAGACAAACAAATAAAAACAAGGACACAATGACAAAGAAACAAACAGACAGACAGTATGCAAGAAAAGTAGCAAAGAATTCTTTGTGACCGCCCTCTCACTGTCTCTGAACGGTTGACTACAGTTAATTAACCTCATTGTCAAGTATGCAATTGTAGTAATTATTAATTAGCAAGAAATGTTAATTATCTGTTACTCAAAATTGGAAATTGTGAAGCAGCAAATTCTTCTGGAAGACGAGGATGCAGGGTTAGTAGGAAGAAGCATCAGCTTCATTCAAATTACAGAACTGCGCAGGAAAATGTAGCATCTTTCATATAGCAATCGCGCTTTCTTATCTTTCCTAGTACGCCTTGGCAGGAATGCATGCAGCAGATGCATACTGGAGTCTGCTAGACCAGGTGTGGGTCTAGCTGCTGCTGCTGCTGCTGCTGCTGTGTGTGTGTGTGTGTGTGTATGTGTGTGTGTGTGTGTGTGTGCGTGTGTGTGTGTGTGTGTGTGTGTGTGTGTGTGTGTGTGTGTGTGTGTGTGTGTGTGTGTGTGTGTGTGTGTGTGTGTGTGTGTGTGTGTGTGTGTGTGTGTGTGTGTGTGTGTGTGTGTGTGTGTGTGTGTGTGTAGAAAGACAATAGAAACACTCCATTCATGTCTATACACTATTGTAATTCAAGCCGCAGTACGTCACGCATAAATTACATATGGCATGCAAACTGACGACTGCGGTAGCAGAAATGAACGAACTGTCTGTGTATCAAACGATTAATTTCTCATCACGAAATCGGCAAGCGAGTTACTATACTACTTCTGTGTAGTACGTACACAGTGCACTACAAATCATGTGGTCAGTCAGCCCTACCAGATCTGGGCGTGTACAGTCAACTATGTATTTTGTGCAATGTGATTAGAGTTTGCGCGTAAACTGACTAGAGTTCGTGTACAGCTTACATGAGTCTTCAATGCGTTTCTTCTCTCTTGGTAGAATGGAACATGGTCTGATGGCGTCAGACCAGTGTTGAAAGTGACCAACGTGAAGTTCCTAGCAGATTGAGAAACAGTTGCTGTCCCCGCTAACACCAGGACGGCACACCAGAACATGATTGAGAGATCGCAAATAATTAAAACACGTAGAACGATTTCCTGTCGAGTGTGTGCAACTAGAGAAGTGTGATCTGCACACGCATGTACTGTAATAGCTTGTAAGTATGTGTGTCTAGATGTAAAACGTCAGTATGTACGGTTAGGTATGTAAAATTTGCTTAGTGAAGTCATCCTAGCTCAAACGCAATCTGTAATGAGTAAACAATCCATATACTCTAGTAGATGATCACTGAGCAATACGGGTGAGGCTAAAGATAGACGATAAGATGCAAAATATAATCACGTGATGAGATATGATTACATACACAACACAAGGTTTAGTGCCCATGTATTCATTATATCATGAAGCATCATGCAGAGCCGTATGTATATATGTATGTATGTATGTATGTATGTATGTATGTATGTATGTATATATATATATATATATATATATATATATATATATATATATATGGATTGCACTAAATTTCCAGATCAGAGAGCGCACGAACAGCAACACTACAAAGTCCTTGTAGTTTCAGTTGTCTTGATTAAAATTACCACATGCTATACTTCAGGCATCTCTCACCTGGAGTCTTACCCCACAGGTGTATCTAAACTATCAGACTCTAAGAGTAATATTCTTGATATCAAATCAGTCTTACAGAATGTCCTAATGTCTTACAAACAGTACCATATCTTACACTCTGGCAAGTTAACAGCAAATGGAAACGGCGTGTGTGTGTGTGTGTGTGTGTGTGTGCGCACGCACGTGCGTGTGTGTGTCTTAATGAAACCAAATAGACATACTCATGAATAGAATTAATAGAATTCAACTTGTTAGAATTTATACACTATTACAGACTACAATATAGACATTACTATCGGTCATCAGAGTTACTTGCATGTCGCCTTCTCTTCTTTCGTCTTGATGTCTCACTATCGGACTCCGACTCGTGCTTATGCTTGTGTTTCCTGCTCGACTTCTTTTCCTTTTTGTCTTTCTTTTTCTTGTGCTTGTGTTTCTTTTCATTCTTCAAGTGGGAGCCACTACATTTCATCTCACTCTGATGATCACTCAGGTTATCGTTAGAACCGATCTTTGCCTTTGGAGAATCCCTACCTCCTTCCTGTACAAACACAATAAATTACTACTATTGCTAGGTACTGGTGCAGCAAGCACCACTGAGCTCAGGCATTACACATCAGGTTTGAAGGTATGTAGGACTCACTTGGAAAACTGATATCCCACGCTTTTGTGCCTCGGCGTCGACTGTTACATCAACCATAGCCGCTCGAGAACTAAAAACAAAAAATGAATAAATAATCAACCCTGAGACAATGAGGTTGGTGCACAACCTTGTAAATCCCATTCCTTCCACTCTGTCAACCCACTTTCCGTCTCGTTCAATCGAGCCTCTCTTGCACATCTCAGCGATCTCCTACAATCAAACGTTCAAAATGAAATTAGATCACAATACCGTTGATATACCAACACAATAGTCGAATATACTGACCGATTTTGAAAGAGCACCTGAAGGAATGAAGGCAGCTGACTTCTTGTGACCTCTGTACAGCCGACCATACATGCAATGTAAAATACCTTATTAATGTGTAAACAGTTTCAGGTCTCACAGTGCAATTGCCATGGCATCCGCTTCTCTCTGCTTGACAACTTCAAGTTCCTAGTCAAAATAGTATCCCTGATCAAATGTTCTTAAGTGAAAATGTAACAAAATCAGCAAGGCAGTCATATATTTCTACTACATAATATTATCTAGTTACAACAAAACTGTAAAATGTTGGATGCATGTCAACATACAGTAGCATTGCCTTTAGTCTTCAGAACAACAAGCAAAAATCTAACTTACATGATGAAATGATAAGATCTAAAATATTCATGTAATAATATGTCTCACTATACGGTATTTGCGCGTAATAACGCCCTGAACGTATAGAAAATATGTACTTTTTTCCGGGCGATATTTTGGTCCTAGGCATACATACATGGTCGCAAAATGTTGTCGTTTGGCAAGTCATCATCTAAATACTTGAAGACAGAAATACTACAAATGCTTGCAATTATCCATTTGCCAAGACCAAAAGTACTGGTATCCGACAGTATCAGCATATATGCAGAAACTAAACACTATATGTATACACATGCAAACCAGAGTGATTGGCCTAAAGCCCGTCAAAAG
The DNA here is from genome assembly GCF_963422355.1 of Corticium candelabrum. NCBI lineage: Eukaryota > Metazoa > Porifera > Homoscleromorpha > Homosclerophorida > Plakinidae > Corticium > Corticium candelabrum. The sequence continues at coordinate 2,842,163 of NC_085101.1, read as the reverse complement.
CATCAGGGTTGGTAAATGCAACAAAGACATGAGTCTTTCACTCAACAATGACACCAGCTTATCAAACGCACACAGGCGGAGAGGAATGATCTGCAGACCCCAATTTGTTTTGTCTGTGCATGCATATCCTGGGCTTATACTTGGGCGGGATGGGCATATAGTTGGGCATGGGTGTTTTATTGCGCTGAATGTTTTGACCTATCAGATATGGATGATATTTCAGTATGGGCGTTATTATGGGCAAATACGGTATACAGGAAACAAATATTCAAACAAGAAAGCAAAAACAATGACCGACCACTGATATCTTGCTGCCATCAATTTTTTAGTTACCAATCAATGTGCTCTTATTATCTACACCTATAAGGTCTGTAACTGCTATTGTCTATGTACAGAATACCCACAACAAGAAGACTATTCGGCTGTACCTCCCTAAAGAAGAATACAGGGAAGCGTTGATGTGGATGAGAGCAAAGCCTGACACCAATCAGTGCTTAAATTACAGCCGCATAGTCGCCGAGGACAGAGTGTCAATCCGAAATAGTCAATTCATACTGTACCTATGGTTTGGAACAGATGCAACTCCGTACACGAGTACAAAAGGCTTGATGCCAGCCATGATTAAAGTAGCAAAGGTTGACAAAAATGACTCAGAATCAGCTAATTATCCACGGATAACTACTATCAGCAGCTGTCAGGATGGTAATTCTAATGAAACTACCAAAATAAAGAAGGGACCATAAACAAAAATAAGGAGAAGGGCACCTTTGTATTTTCTGGTAAAGTTGTGGTGAATTTCAAATTTGGTATTGTGTTCAAATACAGTAAAGCTACTAAATGAAACCACATGACACTAAATAAACCACTCAGTACTACTATGTAAAATAAACTACCCAATCTGCCCGTATACAGAAATATATCTACTAAATATTGTGTATGGTCTAAAAGAAATTGACACAACTAAGTCCGCGGTCACACTACATTCACATTACGCTTACATTAGACGTTACACTTCCATTTGATCAGCCACACTCTCCTAATCATAATCTAGACGACAATGTTGTGCAAATGTTGATGAGAATGCAAATGGCAGGGGCATGGGAGATTCGACATTTCCATTGTTTCCACATTACCACGCATGTAGAAGGAAGTTACAACACTGCAGCAAGTCCATATCGCTCATTCGCTTCTTGGATTGAATCTTTGCGACTGCAAACAACAACTATGACAGATCAAAGCGAGTGAAAGCAAAAGCAGAACGTTCAGTGGCCCGAGAAAGCCAAACGAAAACTCATTGAGGTCTGGGCGGATGTTCTCCACCGCTACAGTGGAGCGATAATATTTTCCTCAACAGCGTAGGACAATATGTGTATATTTCAGAAACCATAGCAAGCATACGACAGCAATGCTTTACCTTCTTGCCAATAAATCCGACTTTTGCGAAAACTAACAAGGTTGTTGTCAGCAACAAACACAGCCTGGTCACTCTGAAGCACAAAGAAGACCGCTCACAGAAGCGCTTTTATCCACTGGCGTGGCGCCATTGTGAAATCTAGAAGATCCAATATGCTAGGTGTGACCTAGCATTGACGTTAGTATTAGCATATGGAAATGTAAATGGCAATGTAAAGCTAATGTAAATGTAGTGTGACCACACCTTAATCAATTCAACACTAATCGACATCCAATTCAGTTTGTATCCTGTCACGTGGGTTTACCAGACCTGATTGGTCCCAGGGTTCAAAAAATTGGTCCAACTAGTTGTTGTCATTTGACGAGTTTCCAAAAATTTTAGGTCAACATTTTAATCTAGGATGTCATGTTGATATCAATCATGGGTATTTAGTGGTATGCCACCATTTTGTATGGCTTTCTAAAAATCAGGGCAGTGCAAGCATACAGTGCAGTATTCCCACAATGGCATGCAACCGAAACTATCCAACACACACATTACTGCAGAGGTAATGGATAGGACATGTTACATTTTAGAGAATTAGACGTCTTCAGGAAGGCAAGAGAGACAAAAGTGATAGCTAATTGAATTAGTGATTGAACACATACACCTCCCTTTGTCAAAACAAAGTGGGGTTTCAACCAGACTTCCACATATCACATTGCGGAAGTTGTCCGTTTCTTGCTACTAAAATCATATCTACCTATTTCGATCTACAGGATTTACCATTGTCTCCACTTCCTCACCTGCTTCCTGGTAACAAACTTCATGCTTTTACTTTGTCGGAATCCTGAGATGGCTCTTGCACTCCCAGTTTCATTATCCGGAATATGAGTAGTACGCTGCTGGTATAGTACTACTTGTACATGTCCCAATGTGAGCATCAAAGCGGCACATGTTTCAGTACAGTACAGCTATCCCCCTGCATACCGAGAAAGCCATTACAAACTAACCTTGGTCTGCTCTAGTCGTCATATGACAACCTAGACTACAACGTTAGTTGTCAGTTGTAAAATTTAACTCGTCAAATGGCCACTTGACATCCTATTTTTCAAGCCTTGGGTCCATACAGTGGGTACAAACCGTTTGAACCCTGATACCCTACCTGTATGCTGATACCCAACAGCTATCAAGGGAATGAGTATACCCTACTGTTGCTATGACCAACAACACAACACAGCTACTAAACAGCCAACTCACTTAGACTGGATCCATCTAGTTAGTTACAGAATGGTTACCGACAAACAAGTAAGAAGTACGATTTACGTCACAGATCAAAATGAATGGTAATTCAAACCAACGAATGGCCTTGCATGATACAAATCACTTATTGTATGGGTGAATCTCTGATATCCTTGTTATTCCACCTCTCGCAGCCAATAGCATCGATAATTACCTTGGCTTGGCCTAAGTAATTATCTTGTTTTCAGCTGCCACTCTCCTGGTGGTGGGTGGAAGTAACAATAATATCCTCGACATGTCCATATGCTAACTAGTAATTATTCTCTCATTAGACTCTATAGTATAAACTTTGTAATGAATGACTAAAATTTGATGTAAAAAGGATCTTACTGCTTGCCTGCGACTTAATCCACCAGATTTGTCCTTCACATACCTGAAATTACAAAGGAAGTCAGCTCTACTTGATGATATGATATAAGATAAAAAGTACATCCATATGTGAGGCACATCATCTAATTAATGGTGCATGCCACACAAAAATTCAATTTCCATTGGTTGAAGAAACCTTCATGTTTTAGTAAAATAGCTCTTACAGATTTGTTTTTTTTAGATAATAATAGGAATTCCAAGGCAGCCTGATGCAGGTTGTTGTCGCATTAAAGCAGTCAACTAGTCTTCACATATGTGACTATTTCACATATGTGACTATTTAGGTCCTGTATTTAGAAGTATGTAGCCGTTGCAGGTGTAACCACAATCATGACACATGGAGACATACGTCAATGCACAAGTGGTCTGGTAGCCTCGAACTTTCAGACCAGAGAACACACGGAGCATGCAAATTCTAGCCTTGAATTTCGGAAATAGCCTTCTAAGCCAATCAGCTCCTTACAACTGGAATGTCGATTGTAAATTCTGATTGGTTTAGCAATAATTGGTTATGCTAAGTGCACTAACGTTGATTGTGCTCGTGTGAAATCCTCGTGGGCGGCGAATTGCACACCAGAGCCATGATAAAGACTCTGGCGCACGCACACATCTTACTTTTAGTTTCAGCTTCAGTTCTTAGATATTTTTAAGCTTGCGGCGACAAGACATGCACAGGAGTGTCGCTAGACCATCACCTTTGACAACTGGTCAAGCGGTAGTCTCGCCAGTCGAGCAGTTAGACTAGCTAGCGGTCTGCCAAAGAATCAAAGAGTCGTCGTTTTATGCTGTCCACCAAGATATCGCTGCAAACATGGCAGACGTCTCTTCTTTGTTCGTGAGATCTCATGACATTCATAAATGATACGTTGATCTAGGTAAAATGATCCTATGCTGTTAGACTACTATTGAGCATCGCTTTTGATAAGTACTTCCAAAATCATTTTAGTATCGTTTTGGTCCAGACTAGACTTCGCGGGCTGTCTGGTCTGGAAGTTCGAGGCTAGTGGCCTGGTTGTCTGAGATGATGTCTGGACCTCCAAAGATATGAGTTTTGTAATCTGTACAACTTCACTAATCCAAACAGAGCTTGACACGGAGCTGTTTGGATCAGTGAGATTGCAATGTAATACTAAATTGACATCAAACAGTTAAAAAGATGTAGGAATCTGTGATTTCACAGAGATCATAGCTTGTCCTGACCAATACCAGCTGTCAAGGTGTAAAGAAAAAGAACAAGTTCTTGTACTGTAAAATGGAACATCCAAAAAAACTATTTGTTTCTGTTCTGCTAATATTTAGTATCTATTGAAAGGTTGGTGTATATATTATCCTGGGAACACACACACACACACACACACACACACACATACACACACACACACACACACACACACACACACACACACACACACACACACACACACACACACACACACACACACACACACACACACACACACACACACACACACACACACACACACACACACACACACACACACACACACACACACACACACACACACACACACACACACACACACACACACACACACACACACACACACACACACACACACACACACACACACACACACACACACACACACACACACACACACACACACACACACACACACAAGACCACTCAACTCTTATGATTTCGTTGTGAGACTCACGATTTACAGGTATGTCTTACGATTTATGGCTAATTTTCATGATTGCCAGTCCTTTCTCCCGACCAGCCTACCACCAAACACTCTGACAGTCCTTTTGCACAGACTCGTTTATTAGCTCCGTCTTTCTGGACATATCGGATTCTTTGAGCTAGCAGGGTTGTCTCCAGTATATAAGAGGCATGGCGCTCAGCCATGCTTTAGCGTCCACTTGGTACAGGCCCTTCATGCTATACCACATGAGCAGGCAGTGATAAGCTATGAAGACAATGGACTTGTATTTGTATTTTGAAAAGTGGGAAGTTGTTTGAGGCTAATGAGTAGTTCCTGGGATGCTTGGTTTGAAGATAAGTCCAATTAGGACAAAGACTGCCATATGGTATGAACTAAATTGTAATACAAGTACTCAAAGATAAACAGTGGTGGTCAGCACTGCCCACTATTAATTAAGGTCAGTATCTGATGCAAAGTTCTACAGATATCTGGCTCTTCCTATCCTACTATCCTTCCTATCCTCTTAGGTTCTCAGCTTCTTGAGATCTGGAAAATTTCCACTGGCTATAAGACTTTCATGTGGTCAAGGACAGTGAACTAAGACAGAGAGAAACTTTCTTTACAAATA